>NC_043972.1:11682067-11861940 GCF_902148855.1 Sphaeramia orbicularis
GTTGTGTTTTTGCCTTGACTCATCATATTAGTCATATTTGTGCTTTTCATATGGTTTTATTATTGTCTGTAGTATTTTCTCTTTTGGAGTTCGATGTCTAAAGCTGAGAAAACAGATATTGGGTGATGGTGGGTTCGACCATGCTTTGGTCTCAGATAAACTTATCTGGGACGTCTCTGCTATGTGGTACTGGCTCAGTTCGACTTGACTCGGCCTTTTTGTGTTTCTGTTACAAAAAAGGACCTGGAATCTGGTACCTAGTACTAGTTTTTGGTATCACCTCCACCGAGGTTCCGAGACTGAGGAACAGATACTAAAATGTGATGCGTAAACACTGCAGACCACTGATTGGTCAGAGTTGTCTCTGTGACCCTCCATTTTACAAAAAACAGATGCGGAAGTTGACAGTAAATATATCGGTAGGTTAATCCACAGGATGACAGCCCACAAAACTACACCATGGTCAGTCGAGGAGATTCATCTTTGGTGGCCGACGTAAAAATTAACATGAGCTTGACGAGACAACATGCAACGAGCGAGTTTATCAGTGACTCTGAGCAGATGACACGGAAGTAACGCGCCACATCGCTATGACGACCATGTACTGTAAAGTCGGTTTTCCTGTTATGGAAACGGTCTCCAGAATAGGACCGGTACCAGAGTCGAGTCGAACCGGTTCCATGTAGTCGAAACATGGCATTAGTGATGTCTTTAGTTGGGGTTAAAGAACATGTTAGGGCGAAGACACACCAACCCGACTGCTGATCATCTCCAGTAAAGGTAGCTCGACTGATCAGTCGACTCCCGTCTCCCTGGCACAGTCAAAAAGTGTGAAGAACACATCAGATGGACTACCACTTGAGCGTACGGTTTGCACTTGCGTGAGACGTGAAACCTGAAAATGATGGAACATCTCTCTAAACCCAGAGCTCGCTGTCGTCAGTCATTGTTCGGTGTTCAGTAGTCCAGAAGGGTTGGTGTTGTCAGTGTTCAGTAGTCCAGAAGGTTGGTGTTGTCAGTGTTCAGTAGTCCAGAAGGGTTGGTGTTGTCAGTGTTCAGTAGTCCAGAAGGGTTGGTGTTGTCGGTGTTCAGTAGTCCAGAAGGGTTGGTGTTGTCGGTGTTCAGTAGTCCAGAAGGGTTGGTGTTGTCAGTGTTTCAGTAGTCCAGAAGGGTTGGTGTTTGTTGTACTTGTTGAACAGATGGTTAATAATAAGAGACACTGGTGTTGTCAGCTCTAGGGCTTCTACTTGTGGAAGAAGAAGATGTCACTGCTGAAAACTGAGGAGAAATCGCACTGTGCTAACAATGCTAACAGTGTTGACTTGATGGAATGAAGTCCATAGTCAGCACTGACTGTCACTCATTCAGATCCGATCTGAGCAGTGAATGGACTATTCTAGAAGACAATAAGTGGGCAGTACCTTGGTAGAGCTGGATTCACATGGAAACTTCTCCTTCACTCATTCACTAGTCCAGGTCTATCCCTCCACCAATCAGATTGGTCATCTAAACGACGGGTAGAGGTTGATTACACATGTTGAATCAGCCGAAAAGACTTGAGACGGCATTAACAACGGCCGATCAAACGGAACACACCAAACAGACTCGTGTCACTGACCTCACCAGACTGACCGATGACGCCTGACCACCAAAATAGGGTTGTGTCTGCACCTTTAGTATATCGTACTGTGAGACGCTCAAAGCTGTGAGTGTAACCAAAAACAATAAACAAAAGTCCATGTGTAAAACCACAGTCCTCCTGATTGACCAACAGAAATTTTTTCATACTTTCAGAAAATAATGTTATTAGTCTGAGTTAACCCCATAAAACATTTCAGCCTTTTGTCTTCAGTAGTTTTGGTGATATTGGACCATTTAATGGTTTGAACGATTCAGGAAACATTGTGATGTTTTCAGTGTTCTATGATATACAACGTGATATCATGAATTGTGTAAATATACATGCCATACATGCCACTTTTAATTGGCGTGTTATCTGTATGCATTATAAGATTTCTGGATTTCAAATATCATGCGATTAGCGGTTAGAAAAAAGTTAGAATTCAGACATTTTACCTCGGAATTCTGACTTTATCTCAGAACAGTAATTTTTAAAAAGTATTTAAAACAGTCAGAATTCTGAGAAAAAAGTTAGAATTCCAAGATGAAAGTCTGAATTCCGAGGAAAAAAATCTGAATTCTGACTTTTTTCTCAGAATAATAATTTGAAAAATATATCGGACCTTTTTTTTTTTCCCAGTGGCCCTAATCCTGTTCCGTACTTTTATAGTAAACATACCTGATCCTAATAAATAAGTGCTTAACAACCTTAATAAATGTATTAACTCAGCGGTCTCAGAGACATGGAGTGTGTGTTAATCCCATCTGTTCGATAAACAGTAGATAAACAACACTCTAACTCTCACTGCTCTGGCAGAAAACCAGCAGCTCAGACTTATCAGGTTTCCTCTCAGGAAAGTGTCCGAGGCCAAAGCTTCGTCTGACAGTCCGTTTCAGCTGCAGGTTTTCCTGTTCCTACATCGGTCCGACACCATTGTGCTGGTACCGACCAGAATGGAAACACTGCACAGATTGTCTGCAGTTTCCGGTCGTTATGTCGTGTGCTTTTATTTTCCAGTACGACACCGTTCATTTTGTTCAGTTTGTCTCTGCTGATACCGTCCTGTCTTTGTCATTAACCCTTAGATGGACGAGGGTCTGGACCCAACACTGATCCATAGATGGGTCAAAATGACCCGGGTTAAAATCAGTGTTTTATGACACTCCTCTTAGAAATAATCATTTGTATTATATTTTGGTCCACAAAAGAATGATTTCAAGTTTAAAATATTTTTTCTTTTCCTTTTTCCTTTTTTTTTTTTTTTTTTACAATTTTAACAATTCTAATTTTTTTTTTTTTTTTTTTTAATTAATATTTTGAAATGCATAGTATATAACAGGGGTGTCCAAATCCTGGTCCTCGAGGGCCGGTATCCTGCATGTTTTAGATGTATCCCTCTTCCAACTTACTTGATTTAAATAATAAGGCTATCATCAAGCTCTGCAGAAGTCTGATTATGATCATCAGGTAGACTGGAAGAGGGAAACATCTAAAACATGCAGGATGCGACTCTGTAAAAGATAATTAAAAATGGACATGTTATGATGTCAATAACATGTTTTTTGAGCAATACCTGGAATATGAAATTGTAACTTTTTTTTTTTTAATCAATTTTTTTTTATTTTCATAGTGCATCTTCACAAGTACAGCACAAAAAAGAAAAAAGAAAGAAAGAAATTCCCATTATATGATACAAGATTTGTGACACACAAAGTATGAATAGCAACTTTTGATTCCAAACATATTACAATAAAACAACCTCATCAGGTCAGTTTGACCCATCTATGGAAGCCTGGGGTTGGAAATCAAAAACTAAGCAATGAATGTTAAAGTTATCATGTCAATAACATGTTTTTTTTTTTTTAGGAATACCTGGAAAATGAAATAATAAAACTTTTTATTTCAAAGATATTAAAATAAATCAACCTCATCGGGTCAGTTTGACCCATTTATGAATCTAAAGGTTAAAAACTGTTTTCTTCTCAACCTGCATGTGAATAATCAGCGCATCAACCAGCCAAATTAACTGAATGTAAATGGACCTAAATGAAGTCAGGACACGTTCTTTGTCTGTATTTTGTTGTGGACTGTCATCTGTGCACGTCTGTTGAATATTCAGTAGTTGATCTTTCAGGTGAAGTTCAGGTGGATGTCAAGGGCAGATGTGTGCTTCACTTTCCTCTAAATGTATATTCATTGGTCTGCAGGCGGCTGCTCTTTGGGGACAGTGAACAGATGGAGCAGATATCACATCCTGTAGAGCAACGGGCTCCTGTAAACCTAAAGAATAAGGAGGTTGGAGTGTCTGTCTGAAAAACAGGACGGCTCTGGTGTTTTTTGTTTTTTTTTTTGGTGATATATTTTGACAACTGTGATTGCATGTGTCTAATGCATGGAGATTATTTTTTCAGGCTTTTTTAGCACTGAACCAATTTTTTTTAAATTATTTTATAAATGACCCCAGATTAGACATCTGTTAGTAAATATTGATGAAATATTATTTAATTTAGCTCTTTTTACTTGATTTCATTGACATCTTACGAGCATTTAAAATAGAATAGAATAGAGTAGAGTAGAATAGAATAGATGGAGTAGAATAGAAAGAATAGAACAGAGTAGAGTAGGATAGGATAGGATAGGATAGGATAGAGTAGGTTTATGTTTTACAGCAGATTAAAGTGCAAAAATTAAATAAAATTGACAATAAAACCAATTACAAAGAAATACTAAAATATACAAAAGGTCGACTGTACCATAAACGGAAGAAATATACAACATAAAAGGATATATACAAGGTAAAATGTTTATTTATTTATTCATTTATTTATTTATTTATTTTTCAGTCAGTCTGCACTTAAATGCCCCCCCCCCCCCCCAATTTAGCTGCTCGTGGGTCTCTGTAAAGTTTTGTGTCAGCGTCTGTAAAAGTTGACAAAAACATTTACATTTTTACTGCAAACATCAGTTCTGTGTCTGTGTCGCTCTGAAAACCATCTGAGTGTCAGATTAACTGTAAATATTCCAACAGTGAGTGGCTCTTCCATTTGTCAGCTGACGTCACTGTTGTCCCTGGTTCATTTCTTGGACTTGTGTCATGGTCTGATTCCTGTCAAGTGGTTCCTCACAGCCTCTTTTCCCTGGAAAGCAGTGTTGAATCTGTGCTGCCGGCCCTTTAAGAGGCGGGGCCTGACTCTCCTATTAGTATTTGTGAGCCGGGCTGTGGGTGGGTGGGGGGGCGGACGGTGGTGGGGGGGCGTGTCGCTGCTGTGGACTGAAGTTTGGAGCAGTGGAGGGTTCACACACAGCTGAGAGCGCAGACGGAGGAGGAGGACCGCACAGGGAGCCTCGTCCATCCAGACGCCCAGAAACCAGAGGAAGAGGAGAAAGAGGAGGAAGAGAGAGAGGAGGAGACGCCGCTGGCACCATGTATGAGCCCGCCTACCTGCCTCCAAACGCCGAGGAGCAGACTTCATCCAGGCCTACGAGAACGTCCGAGAGAAGTACAAAGGTGAGAGGGATGCACCAGGAGAGGGGTCCGAGTGGGTCTGAGGGGGAGGGGCTTATCCACCTCTGGGGTTTGACACAGGTGGAACCATGTGACTGTTTGTGTACGTTAGGCTCATACTCAAACACAAATGGACAAAAGTGTGTGGACACATTGGATTCAGGTGTTTGTTTTCAACAGGGGTCTGGGATCCAAACAATAATGACTAATGTCAGAATACAGTTTTATATTATGGGATAGATATCAGTGCATTGGTTAGTTTGGGTTAAATTATTATTATCTTTGTTTCCAAAATGACTCAGAGATGGTTTTTACTTACATACTTACTTTTTATCCAAGACTATGATTTTAAATGTTCTACCGCTAAAATAGTTTTCATTCTCTGACTGTAAATAATAATTTTCTACCACAACTAACCATCTACTTTTCTTTTTTGTGAGTAATTCTTCTCATTATGATGCTCTTATTTTTCATTTTGATGCTTATTTTGTTCTTTTCAACGCCTGCGTTGTTCTTTTTTTTAAAATTAATTTTGTTGCTTATTCTGTTAATTTTACTGTTTTTTTTTTTTTTTTTACTAACCATCAACTTTCTTTTTTGTGAGTAATTCTTCTCATATGATGCTCTTTATTTTTCATTTTGATGCTTATTTTGTTCTTTTCACGCCTGCGTTGTTCTTTTTTTTTAATTAATTTTGTTGCTTATTCTGTTAATTTTACTGTTTTTTTTTTTTTTTTTACTAACCATCAACTTTCTTTTTTGTGAGTAATTCTTCTCATTATGATGCTCTTTTCTTATTTTGTTCATTTGATACCTATTTTGTTCTTTTCGACACCTGTGTTGTTCGTTTTTATTAATTTTGTGACTTAATCTGTTAATTTTACTTATTTTTTTCTTTTTGCTAACCATCTATTTTGTTTTCATCTCACTGAGGAAGAAAAATCAATCAATTTAAGTAAAATGAAGAAAGTAAGCAGCAAAATTAACTAGAAGCACTCGGAGAGTGCAGACCTCCACCAAGGCTGATCAGTGGCCCCCCCCCGTGGGCCCCCCACCCCCGATCACCACCAAAATTTAATCATTTCTTCCTATCCCATTTCCACAAAACCCTGAAAATTTCATCCAAATCTGTCCATAACTTTTGAGTTATGTTGCACACTACGGACAGACAAACAAACAAACAGACAAACAAACAAACAGACAAACAACAAACCCTGGCAAAAACATAACCTCCTTGGCGGAGGTAATAACCATCTACTTTCTTCACATCTCACTGAGGAAGAAAAATCTCCCATTAAACTTTAATTAAATATTGATGCTTTTATCTTAAATCATCATGAACAGGACATCTTACAGCTGTAGACATGATGTGCCCAATCCTTTTGTCCATATAGTTTAGAAACATCAATATTTCCTTAAACAAGGAAGCAAAGATAACAATTTAAACCAAACTAACCAATGCAATACAATGATATTTATCCCAAAATAAAACTATAAATCCTTGTGGATAAATCCACTCAAAATGCAGTAGAATTTGATATTTTATTTAACTATATATAACTATATGGACAAAAGTATTGGGGCATAAAATTAATAAAAATGAACAACGAGGGGGTCAAAAAGAACAAAATAAGCATCAAAATGAACAAAATAAAGAGCATCATAATGAGAAGAATTACTCACAAAAAAAAGAAGTAGATGGTTAAAAAAAACAGTCAAATTAACAGAATAAATAACAAAATTAATAAAATAATTACAACACAGGCATTGAAAAGTACAAATAAGCATCAAAATGAACAAAAATAAAGAAAAGAGCATCATAATAAAATAAAGTAGATGGCTAGTTGTGGTAGAAAATATATTTACAGTCAGAGCACGAAAAATATTTTAGCGGTAGAACATTGACAGTCATAGTCCAAACCATCTCTGAGCCATTTTAGAAACAAATATAATAATTTAACCCAAACTAACCAATGCACTGATATCTATCCCATAACATAAACTCTATTCTGACATTAGTCATTATGTTTTGTATCTCAGACCCCTGTTAGAAAACAAACACCTGAATCCACCGTGTCCATACTTTTGTCCACTTGTGTATGCCTTTATGTTTCGAACCCTGCTGTGTGTTTGGTCTTTCTCTTCGTCCGTCCATCGCTGACAGTTTCATCGATCTGTGCACATGTTTGCTGTCACTCTTCCCTGTCTGTGTGTTGCGGTTCTGAGAGTCCACAGGATTTACAGGAGTGCTTTACTTGATATGTGACCGTAGCGACCGGCCCGCTCCGACGACCTCTGACCTCCGGAGGGTTAGTCTAAGCCCTGGCACTGGGCTGATTGTTACACCCCCCCCCCCGTACATTAACAGGTGCTGCTGAGCAACAGTGAAATTCATTAATACACCTCAGGGAGTTCATGCTTTTCTCCTCTGATTTCCATCTCTCACTTATCCCTTTATCTCCTGCAGCGCTGTGCTCAGCGTGCCTCCGCTACATTCTCCTGCAGCTTCTCGTCTTATGCCTTTTTTGGAAATCTTACGGTGGCGCGTCAGAATGAAACACTAGGATGAAGTTTAGTCCAAATGAACATCAACTTCACATCCAAAACACAAAGCAATAAGTGGTTCTAGGGACAACAAGCCCCGCCCCTCACACGTATTGTAGTTTATTTTGGCATCAATCCAGCTGATGTCATCATGTCTATGCATTTGATGATGTCATCATATCAACTGACTCCACATATGTTTTCACCATGTAGCATGTGCGCAGATATTTATCTGGGTGGACAGTTTATTTATTTATTTATTTATTATGATGTTTCATTGTGTTTTTAGTTTAGGATTTTATCTTTTTATTATGTTTTATACCATACCATACCAACTTTATTTTAATGCAGTTTAAGAACTTTACAGCTGGCCAAAGTGCCGTACACCAAACAAAAACAAGGGATTAAAAAAGTAAATAAGTAAAACTACTGATAACACAGGGTAAAGCGGGCTAAGAACAACAAAATACAACCATCATAAAAACAAAGACAAATTAAAATCTGATAAAAACAGCATAAACCCCCCCCCCAAAAAAAAACCAAACAACATGTCACTCATTGATTAAAAGCCAATGAGAAAAAGTGCGTTTTTATACGTGATTTAAAGACAGGTAGAGACTGAGCCTGTCTAACAACTAAGGGCAACTTTTTTTATTTTTTTTATTTTTATTGCATTTATTTACTGTACTTTGGAAACCTTTGAGTTTGTTTAAATTGTGCTTTATAAATAAAAATAGATTAAACTGGATTGGATATGTGCTAAGTTTGAAGTAAATTCAAACAAAATTGATGTTTTTACAGACATTTGAAATTTTGCCCATTATAAGTAAATGATTTAAGAAGATTTAAAAAAATTAAAAAAAATTTGAACTTGATCTACTTTTCCTAAAATGCAACCACATTCTGAGTCACTGGCAATTTACAAACCCAATAGTTTTGCTGCTAAAGTGTAAACAAACAAACAAACAATAACAAACCTCCCCTTTGGGGGCAGGGTCCTGGCTTCAAATGGGACAAATCCGACTGAGTCGGAGCGTCCTCCAGGTGATGCGTTTCCATGTCATCTTTCCACTTTCTGTCTTTCATCCGGTCCATTCCATCAGGTCAGGAAAAGACAGAGCTCTTCTATAAATACTGGCCTGGTTTTTCTTTTTCTTTTTCTTCCTCTTTTTCTTTTTCTTGTCAGAATCCAACCGAAGCTTTTGCTGAATCACTGTTTTTAGTTTTCTCTACATCAGCGTGTTTTTCTCGTCTCAGGTGCACATATATGGACAAAAGTATGTGGACACGTCATGTCTACAGCTGTAAGATGTCCTGTTCACAATGATCTGACATCAATCAATATTTCCTTAAAGTTTAAAGGTGCAGTATGTAGGAATTATGTTCTAAGTAATTATAAAATGGCCTTGACCAGGGGTCAGCAACCCTGGTCCTAGAGAGCCACTATCCTGCATGTTCTAGATGTATCCCTCTTCCAGCACACCTGATTCAAATGATAAGCCTATCATCAAGCTCTGCAGAAGCCTGATAATGACCATCATGTGCTGGAAGAGGGAAACATCTAAAACATGCAGGATAGTGGCTCTCTAGACCAGGGTTGCTGACCCCTGGCCTTGACTGTCACCAGACATTAAAGAATCCTGTTCATTTCAAATACTGATCTCACTGACAGTAGTAGTCCAGACAGAATACTTGCATTTGAAAAGCTCAGTGTCAGCCCCCAAATGATGTTTATGTTGACATCGTGTTTGGTCTGATGCTCCACCCATCACCTGTCTTCCAATCACAGATTCAGTAGCCTTTCAGCATCCAGGATGCCAGTTCCACTGAGCTGCAGCTGGAACATTTCTGATCATAAATGTCTGACGTAATAAACCTAAAAGGACTCTGATTATTCCCAAATACACTGTGACAAAGTGAGAAACAAAACAAGGAGATGTAGAGGAGATGGTTTAGAAACATGGAGATGGAAGAAAGAGAGAAGGATTTGAAGACCGACGCCGGCTCTGCCTTAGTCTGACCACCGTAAGAACCACTGAGAGCCGCGGTCTCTTCACCCGGTCCCAGACCGTCGGCCTCTTCACCTGGTCCCAGACCTCTGGTCTCTGCACCTGGTCCCAGACCTCCGGTCTCTTCACCCGGTCCCAGACTCTTCTCCCGGGGCTGGGCTGCGGTCTCTTCTCCTGGCCCTGGGGTGGTCAGGGTGGGGGGGTGGAGGGGGGTACGGTAGTGATCCATGGTGCTTGTACTTCATGGAAGTAAAAGTGAAACTTTAGGCTCATTTCCCTTTTCCCTTTCTCCTGAATCTTCACAAACTTTCATTTGAGGGGGCAGGACGTTTGTCCTGGTCTATTATTATACTTATTGTAGAATAAGTCTGGTGATGATTTTTTGTATGAAATTTATGGTGTGGTGGCAAGGATTAGTGGAAACGCTGGTAGTAGACACAGTCATTTGCAGTGTCCGACCGTCTGCATGTTTGGGTCGGTGGCTGCTTTGTGGATCCACCGTTTATATTCCTAAATGTCAGTAAACTAGCATCAGCGTGGCGTTTTCAGGCGACCCTGGTTCATTTCCCTCAGACTATCGGATGAATCTGTACATGATCAGGTGGTGTCTTCCGTAGCCTGGCCTGCTTGTGTGTTTTTGTTGTTTTTTGGGTCTGCGTCTGGACCTGGAGCAAATGTGAAGCAGCAGTGGGCCGGTGGCAGGTGTTTATGTTCAGGACGTTCCTCTGGTCCGTCCTCACAGATCCTGCTCTCCTTTTTAAGGCACGGTGATGACTCAGCCAATCACAGCGCGTCTGGACGGGCTGCGTTTCCGCTCACTGTCGTTTACTGTTTGGCATTTGTGCACAATCAGACCGAAACATGACACACAGAAGTACTTTTACTGAAGCATCTAAACCCATTATGTGAAGGGACTCCATGTTGACCTTTAACCTTTATAGGACACTCATAGAAATACTCTGACATTTCAGTTTTCACTTGAACCTGATGTGGTTTAGGTTGGATTTTATCACCTTATTTGCACTGGCTTTAAAAAAGTGTGACTTTTATTTTTGTTTGTCTTCTGGTTGTGTTTTTAGATATTTATATTATTGTATATCCATTTTTTTTTTTTTTTTTTAAATCAGATTTAGTATGTCTTGCATTTATTCTTATTTTACTACTTTTTAATATATCTTGCATTTGAATCTGCAGATTTGTACAAGACTTAAAGCACTTTGTGTTGTTTTAAAGTGCTACAGAAATATACTTGACCTTGAAATTCTAAACTTCAACCTTCGTGTGTTTTTGGGACGTAACAAGACTTTAATTACTTTTGGGAAATATTTCTAAATGTTTTTATTCATGTAGAAAATCAAGCTTAATGAAATTACCATATTTGGTTCCTTACCCATAAGTTGCAAAAATTAAAAAGTTAAATACAATGCCCTGTCCACATCCACATGACCCCTGAACATCATTCCTGACATTAGTTCCATTACTGCATGGAACCAAACAATGCACAGGTGGACCTGACAGGCCCTGGAGACCACATTGGACCTGACAGACCCTGGAGACCACATTGGACCTGACAGACCCTGGAGACCACAATGGACCTTAGAGACCCTGGAGTCCACATTGGACCTCAGAGGTGGACCTTACAGACCCTGGGGACCACATTGGACCTGTGATAGTTGACTCACTGTCCTCACTGGAACTGTTACTGTCACTGTCTTATAATGTGAATGTGTGCAGAAATGACCAAAATAGTCACTTGCCTGATAAAGGGTTAATACTGTCCCTGCTTGTGTTGTGAGTGGAGTACAGTACACAGTTGAACTCTCTTAAAGTACCCAGCCTGGCTCATATTTGTGTTACAGACTCATATCTTGTCCTTGTAGAATGTAACCTCACTGTCCCAAATACCTGAGTCCACATCCTCAACACACTGGCCTGGTTTTATCTGGAAACACATACCAAGGCCCCTACTAATCCCCACAAACACACTTTAAGAACGTCCTTTAACATACCGGTAACCCATCCAATGGAAAAATATTACACAAACACCCTTCTACAAAGTGAGTAAAAACGCACATTAATGCATTTTAGCATTTAACATTTGATCTAACACAAAAAATAATTATTAATATTACATTTTAACCAATGTTGGTATTAATCATTTACATGTCAGGCTGCAAAAACAAAAAAAACCTAATCCTATTTTTACATAGTAATTGAAAAAAGAAAAAAATGGGTTTTTTTTGCATCAATCAATACAGTCTGTGTACATTACAAACATTGCATTTAAAGGGTTAAACATATGACAGTTATGGAGTATTTGGTATTTTCGTTTATGAATCAGTTTTATGAAATCCAAAAAAGGGGGAAAAAATTAAGAACAAACTATGAAAAAATTTAAAAATGAAAATAAAGTAATGAAATGCAAATGCAAAATATAAGTAATCCAATTTTTATGCAGTATACTGGGGGAAAAAATTTTTGCATCAAAAATATGGTTTGTTTACAACACAAACATGCCATTTAAAGGGTTCAAAATATGACAGTTAATGAGTATTTGGTATTTTTGTTTATTCCTCAAGTTGATAAAATTCACAAAAAAGTTTAAAAAGTTAAAAGCAAAGTGTATGAAAAACAAAATAATAAAAACAAAAAATGAAAATAAAAAAATAATCAAATGCATAAAAAATAGTAGGTAATCCAATTCTTATGTACTATATTAAAAAAAAAATTGCATAAAAAAAATATGGTTTTTTACAAACACTGCATTTAAAGGGTTAAAATATGACAGTTATTGAGTATTTGGTCCTTATCTGCTTGGTGGAGGTCTGTGCTCTTTGAGTGCTTATTCATTCACTCATTCATTCATTCATTCATTTATTTATTTATGTATGTATTTATTTTTGTGATTATATGTTGGTTAGTCTTGTGTGTGTGTTTAAACTGTCTGCAGTGACATATAGGATTTGCAGTTTCCTCTCAATAAAATAATAAAATAAATCTGATGTTATTATGCTGCAAATACTATTAGTCAGTCAGTGAGTGGTTCTGCTGTTGCTAAAGTTACTCTGTGCTGTCTCATTGCTGCTTGGACAGTAAAGGCCTGGCTGTCTTCCCACTGTCCTTTAATGCAATTTGTGGGAGCAGCTGATGCCCACATTACAGGGCTGTGGAGGGGGGGGGGTTCTGCCTCCATCATGTCAGGTGGCCTCTGAGGGTGCGAAGCCACGGCTGGCATCCACCGTTTGCCTCAGTGTGTGTCCTGTAAGGTCCTGTCCCGTGCCCCCCCCCCAGCGCCCAAATAACCACCAAATATAGCCGTGACCATTTGCAGTCGTCTAATTAAACAGTTATTTTTGGAATGCTTGATTGTCTGCTTCTTTGGGTCATTAGAATTCCACTTTCTTCTCGGCTGAAAAAAAAAACCAAAAATCAAACATTTGTGAATTATTAAGTAAAGTCTGGTTTTGAAGCGGATGAAAGAAAGTGTGGAGTTGTGACAGGAATACAAAGCGTGACTGTGCTTTTATTTTTGTGGTAAAACTCATCTGACGTGAATCTTTCCCTCCGTGCAGATGCTATCTTTATCTGTGTGAACGACTGTAGTGGATTCTAATACGTGCACAGCGTGGGAAGTCATTTGTCAGACACATTTGTGAATGATTGAAGCAGAGAAGCAGCTGAACGTGTGCGTTTGTGACTCATTCAAACTATTTTAACCCTTTTAAGACCGCTGTGTCTGCGGCGCCTCATTCAAATTACTGTAACTCCTGAACCATTTTAACCGAGCTCTTGAGAAATTACATGCATTTAACACATTAAGGGTAGAGGCCTGCACTGGCTGAGGGGGAGGGCAGAAGTGGGTGGGCCTTAGAGCAGCAGAGTGCAGTCGGTGAGAGAGAAGTGGAAGATTTTATCCTTTTAGCAGTGTTTTAGTGAGGTTTTAGCGGTGAATTCCCATAAATAATTGTATTTAATAGTAAGGCTGTGTATCGGCAAGAATCTGGCGATATGATACAAATCACAATACTAGGATCACAATATGATATATCATGTTTATTATGATACTGTTAAAAAGGCAATTTTTTGTTTGTTCTTTTAAAAAAGGATTATTTCCTTGAAGAATTGAACACCAGAAATATGCACAATACTAAACACTTTATGTGATCAGAACACACTCTAAAAAATGATTCATGGGGTTAGTAAGTTAAGCTTAAAATCAGGAGCTTTCTCTGGTTAAAAAAGTAAGTTTGTTACAAGTACACATTTAAATCAGTTAAGTTATTTTATTAAGTTGGTCTCAATGAAAACAAGGAAAACAGTCTTAACTTAATAACATTGATTTTGAACAGACGTTTGTGCCTTTAACTTAACAAAGAACTATATTTAGTACAACTTAAAAATCTTGTAAGCTTCCTTTAAAAGCTGAGTACAAACTGACTGAGAACAATTGTGACTGGTGGATCGCTGTGTCACCTACCCTTGAACTTAGACGAGAACACGTTAGTTCATTTACCTCCTCCATTGCTGGACCTGCGATGTGACTACTGCGTACACGTAAATCATGATGACAATGCTCAAACAATATATTGTGCGGCTCTAGTTTTAAGCATTTATCGTGTAATGATAATGATTAATGGACGATACTGAATGTGAACTTCTTCTTGAAAAAAAGTTAAAAACAAACAAAAAAAACCAAAACAAGCAATGATGTTTATCCCAATATAACTATTCTGACATTAGTCATTATTGTTTTGTATCCCAACCCCTGTTAGAAAAGAAACACCTGAATTCAATGTGTCCCATACTTTTGTCCACATAGTGTGTATTGTGCGCCAGCAGTCTTAACACTTCAGTAAATTCAAGAAATTTAAAAGGGGCTTTAGATTCGATTACTGCTATCTGGAGATGTTGTCATGTCACAATTTAGACAAATAAAATATCAAATTTAAAAAAAAAAAAAAAAAAAAAAAGTGAAGTTCTTCCCGAAAAAAAGTGCAAAGAATTGGCAAAAAGACATTTTCTGACACTTTTATTGCAAAAAAACCCAAAAAGAAATCCAGGCGGTCTGTTATAATGGTAGTCCTTAAGGGTTAATGGTTCCTACAGGTCAGATACAACAGTAGGACCTCCATGTCCTCTAAGGAAAGTCCTGGACCTCTTTAAATGATGACCATTAGACAGAAGAGTCCTTCTACCTTAGTGTTCCTCCTCTCCTCGTGGCTGTTGGTAGAATCTATTTTCAGTCTGATGTCTGTTATTCATCTGCCAGTAAAACCAGTCCAACCCGTGCAGTATATTTTTCTTGTCCCGCCGCTGCAGTTCGCTGTTCCTGTTTTGGAACCGGCTCCAGCCACTACTATGACAAACCCAAAGCGCTGAATTCATATTGAGGTCAGCGATATGCAGACGTCGGCCAGGTGAAACGCTCATGGAAAGTAGGCCGTTGGTGGAGAAGTCTGTGGATTTGGCCCGCGCATCTACGAACACTCGCATGACATTTTAGGACATTTCCTCTAATTGCAGTTCAGCCAAACGGTGCCCTTTTTAGAGCTGAAGCTGCCAGCGAAACAAAAAAAGGAAAATCCCAGTAATGGAACTTCAGTGTTTGGTTGTACAGATGCAGGGTGTGTCTGGATGTGGTGTGGAGGTCCATGGGCGTCCAAGGCACTTTAGTTCAGGTTCCACATCTTCAGACCACTAACATACTAACATAATATATGAAATAATGTCAACTCCACACTTTTCTCCATGAAAAACCATGAAAAAACTGAAATTTATTACTAAAAACTAGAAAAGCATTTAGAGAGTGCAGACCTCCGCCAAGGCAGATCAGTACCCCCCCCCCCCCCCCCAACCACCACCAAAATTTAATTATTTGTTCCTTGTGCCAGTATCAACATTTCCTGAAATTTTCATCCAAATCTGTCCATAACTTTTTGAGTTATCTTGCACACAGACAGACAGACAGACAGACAGACCAGTGCCGGCAAAAACATAACCTCCTTGGCGGAGGTAATAAGTGCAATTTTAACAATATTCTGCCTCAATTGGTCATTTACACACAATGTTGGAAATAACGGTGTTAAAGATAACAGCGTTACTAACGCTGTTATTGTTTTCCAGTATCGAGTAATCTAATGAATTACTATTTGAAACGTTACAACTCCGTTACCATTACCGACAGAAAAATGCAGTGCATGACTTTGCACTGATATCAGCTGTTATCCGTCCTGAGTCGCTCAGACAGGCACTAGAGGTGTGACGTTTGCGGACAAGTCGAGTCTTTTGAACGGCTCTGTTAAGTGATAAGAACCGATTTGTTGTGAACCGTTCTTATATTCTAATTACCCACACTGCCTTCATGCTTCACCTGTGTGCCCCATGAGTCTGAGCTGTCCACGATACCTTTACGTGAACAAATAATGACATTTCCGAGTTTGAGTTGTCCCAGCTCACCCCATTCACTTGAACACAGCTGTGTGTGCAGCTAACTTATGGGAGGAGTTATCAGTGAGTCTGACTGACTGGACTGAAGACGTTTAGTATCCAGGAGGAGCGACTGAAAAAAGTGGATGTGGGATTAACTGGAGGAGCATCTTCTCCTATAAATGCCATATGCACTTATGTGGTGGAAAAACCAGGCCCTGGTGGACCCCAGCCGGGCCCTGGTGGACCCCAGCCTCACCATAGTTATGTTATAGAAGCTGTGTTTAGTTGAACATGCGTTCCATCTGAATGAGTCTTTTCTCTACGACAGGACTAATAATATCAGACAGAAGTCGCCTCAAGATGTAAACGTTCGATCACTTGTCTTAACTCAAATTTGCCAAAGGATAAAAGCAGAGGCAGTAGAACCCACAAAGGATGACCCTGCTGTATTATTTCAGGGATGTCTTTAATTTTGTTCACACTCTAATAAATATGAAGTTAAATGAAGTACCTGTCTGCTGTTCTACTCTATGCAAGTGGCCCGTGAAATACGCTCAAAAATCTGTTTTCTTTCACATATTTGAAGGTTTTTCAAAAAAGTAACACAATAATTACTTTCCCTGGTAACTAATTACATTTCTGAAGGAGTAATTCTGTTACTAATTCAATTACTTTTTGTAAGTAACTAGTAACTAACTAATTACTTTTTAAAAGTAATTTGCCCAACACTCTTTACGCATGTATACTGTGTAAAAATATAAACGCACCATGTACAGTATTTGTATAACTTGAGAAACACAGCCCAAAATGAGCTCATGATGTCTTATGATTGTTAGACAAGGTTCATTTTCTTGACTTAAAACTTTGTGTCCATCTCTTGCTCAGTGGTCTAGTGACTCCACCCACCACGCAGGTGTGTAATGTCCAGACGCAGCTCAAACAGCGTTAACAGTATTCACACACTCCTTATACTGGAGACAATAAAAGGACACCTCCAAATGTCACATTTCCTCAGACGTGACCATGACACAGATGTCACAAATCAACTGGGAATGTTTCCGGTTAATATCCCATAGCTCAATATTTTCAACTCGATGAAAAGACGATGTGTTGCTCTACAGGAAGCCAACGGTGGACACGAGATATGGAGCTGTGGTTTCTTTCAGCCAGCCCCCACCATGTCCACATGAATGTCCCTGAATGCCAGACACCACTATCATGTTCTAACGGACACTAATCTGTCCCACATTGATCAACAGAATAATGTGTGATTTAATATATTGTGCAACACCTAAAGCTATTAAAAAGTTAAAGTGGTGCGTTTATATTTTTGCTCAGTGTATATTACATCATTTTAGTTCAGGTTCCACATTCAACCCAATAGGATAGGCTACGTTCAGACTGCAGGTAAACGTGGCCCAAATCCAATTTTTTTTACCGATATGTGACCTGTATCTGATCTGTTAAAGACAGTTTGAACAGCACTAATCCGACCCAGACCAGAAAACCAGAGAAAATGTCTATGTAAAAATATGCTTTTATGTCAAATATTTGATTATAGTTTTAATTTATTATAATTTTAATTGTATATACCTAATGTTTGGAACCAATATTCACTTTTAACATCTTTGAAAAGGTTCGTTAAGCATCTGTGTGTTATTTATGCAATAAATTATATACATTTTGCTAATCAGATTTTATATATTTTGTGTGTTTTTGTCCTTTTATGTTGATATAGTCAGTTACAATGAAAAAGTAATAGACAGATGATATATGAGTTGAGCTGAAAAAAGAAGATACCAAACATGGGTATAGTAACATTTGTTTATATAGTATATAAAGGCAAAATCAAAAGTAATGAAAAAACGGACAAAATAGGCTCAGACCACTAAGGGTTAAATGACTTTTACTCCTTTTTAATGACCCACAGAAACCCTGTAAATTCATCCCATTGGCCGTTTTGGGCCCTTTGGTGGTCTGGTTCTGGTTCACGGACCGTATGTTTGACATTTCTTCTTTAGCCACGCCCCCTGTGTTGTGAAACAGCTCAGATTTGTGCAGCCAGAACCCCAGTGCTTTGCTTTTTTTTGTGCTCATTTTCTATTTTTCATGTGTGTCAGCATCCTGTGGGCCTGTGTCACTGCCTGGGACAGATCAGCAGCGACACACAGCACAGGTCAAAGGTCAACCCGGGACAAAGGCTCGATAAGCGCAACTGTGGCGGGAGTTCTTTAGGACCTTTTAAGGGAGTGAGACGAGCTCCGGAGGGATGATTCCCAGTTCTGTCAAACACTCACAGATGTTACAGAACAGAAGCTCCAGTTCTGTTTCTGATGGAATCTCTGGTGTTTTTATGTCTGTTCGATTCTTCTGTCGGAGGAGGAAGTGAAGACGTGGAGCGCTGGTGTGCAGATTCAGACTGTAAAGACAACGTTAAGGGAGATGGAGTCAACAAAGCAGATGAATCACTTATAAACCTGATCTGTACATTTACAGCTGAGTCCAATAGAGAAAACAATAGCTGCTTTTCCATTGGACATATACGCATAACTTTACCGATATTTACTAAATGACGAAAAAACAGAAGTGTGTAATGTCAGTTTTTCCACTAAATCACAAATGCGATGATTTGTTTATTTATTATCACGAGAGTTCCTAAATTATTTTCCTCCGTATTTAACCTTTGTAAGTGATTTTTGAACATTTATTGTAATATTACCCTCTTTAGGTTGAGTTTTTTCAGTGCAAACCGTGTATTTCTGTATATTTAATTCACTGATAAGAACAGATCAGAACATCAAAACAGAGAAAGCAGAGAAAACTGGAACCATGGGGCAGCATATACAAAGAAAACAGGATCCAGGATAGAACCCTGAGGCACCCCAAAGCCTTCAAATTACACTGTTTATTTCAGAACAGATAAAACTGAAGGAAAAGTGACTTTTTCTGCAAAATATATCATTAACTGAACAGAAAAACAATTTTCCTCATTCAGTGTCACTAGTCGCTTTTCAATTGGACATATGCACAAAACTTTACCGATATTTACTAAATGTAAAAGTTTGTAATGTCAGTTTTTCCATTAAATCACAAATGTGATGATTTGTTTATTTATGATCACGAGATGACACAAGAATTCATTCCATAAACATGGTGACAAACGTAAATATGGTGTTTAATCCATTTGTAATTAGTTGGTTGACCTTATCGATCGATTAACGATGAACTGATAAGCGGTGATTTTCCTGAGAACCTGAATTTCTCTTTCAATCGGTCTATAAGAATAAAGGCTAAATTGTTTATATTCCATGAAAAAAGCATGTCATATTCCTTATTGACTGATTTATTGAACCGTTGGGTACCATCAGTGTTCCCTGTGGAATTCATCTGTTGGTGTGGTGGTGTGTAATGGAGGGGTGCGTTTCATCGGTGGGTGGGGTGCGCGCATGCATTTTGTCGGGGGGTGCACGCGCGCGCATTTCCTCGATGCGTGTGTGGGGGGGTTACTTGGCCATATGCGCGCAGTTCGGCCAGGGGATTCGTGTGTGTTGGTTGGTAACTGCAAAAGTGCATGCATCACTTTCCGTCCTACTTATAATGCTATGGGGGTACATGGTGGTGCAGTCCGTGCCCCACAGACATGAACGTGAAACTGTTCATCTGTGTTTGGTCCACCATGTCCATAAAGACATTGTATCTCATCAGCGCCATGATCTGGTTCGATGACCGGCTATCCCAGCCGTGGCGTCGCAGCACGGACAAACCTGCAGCCTTTGGACAGGTGTGGACAGGTGGACAAGGACAATTAACTGACAATTAATAATTTAATTGAGCAAATTCTTATCGACAATTAATCGATAGTCGATTAATTGTTTACGTCCCTATTCCCTATATATGTTTGATCCATCTTCGGCAGAACTTCACAGCTCTGTATTCTACACACACTGGGGGTAACTTTAGGTCTTTTTTTCATTATTTATCGTGTAAATATTACGTACAGACCCTTAAACGATTATAGCTGCATGACTTTATGTCTAGAGTCACTTAACCTCTGAAGTTGTAATGATGACATGATGAAACCCAACGTCTGTCCTGTCCTTTTAGACTCTGATGTCGTCCAGTTTATTAAAGCCTCAGACACTTTTCTCTGCTGTCCATTTCCACGGTGGAGGCTGACGGATGTGCTGAGTCAGACTGAGGTATATTTGCCGTCTGGCCACCTAACGCTAACGCACATCGTTCTGTAGGTCGTACATGACAAAGCCTCCACTCGGATCTGATTTAATCTGACATGTCGTTTGCTTTTGGACTGCGTTAGATTTGCTTAACGGGCAGATTGAGTAACAGCTGTCGCTTTACGTCTCACACTGAGTGGAAACCTCAGTGTTGGGGTGTTTTTAAGCTTCGCTGCCGCTGCTCTTTTTTTACATAAACCAGGAGTCGCTCCCTGATTTTTATAGGAGCTCAAACACATGGCTTTATGGCTCTGAAGGAAAAAAAAAAGTGTGGAAAACACATTTGTGTGGAAAATCCTGAGGTTGTAACACCTGGGCTGGGTCTGACACAAAGACTCTCTGTGTCTCCAGTACTCTTTGTGTTGCAGGCAGGACCAGGGCCGGGACGCTTTATTAAGTCCAGTATTTGTCTGGGATTGAAGCTTAGAGGCTCCAGCAAGCTATGAAAAACTTAACCCTTTATCGGGCAAGTGACTATTTTTGGTAATTTCTGCACACATTGCAAGACAGTGACTAACAGTTCCAGTGAGGACAGTGAGTCGCCAATCTGAGGTCCAGTGTGGTCTCCAGGGTCTGTGAGGTCCACCTCTGAGGTCCAGTGTGGTCTCCAGGGTCTGTGAGGTCCACCTCTGAGGTCCAGTGTGGTCTCCAGGATCTATAAGGTCCACCTCTGAGGTCCAATGTGGTCTCTGGGGTCTGTCAGGTCCAATGTGGTCTCTGGGGTCTGTCACGTCCAATGTGGTCTCCAAGGTCTGTCAGGTCCAATGTGGTCTTCAGGGTCTGTCAGGTCCACCTGTGCTTTGTTCGTTTCCATGAAGTACTGGAACTAATGTAAGGAATGATGTTCAAAGGGGTCGTGTGGATGTGGACAGGCAACATGACATCATGAATATATCATATATATACGCACACGTCATGAACACAATAACACGTCACTTTTAATCGGCGTGTTATCTGTATGCATTATAGCGTTCCACATGTATATTCACACCGTGTAAAATACCACAGGTTTAGGGTTAAGGTTAGCGGTTACGGATATGTGAACTGGAGATCTTGGATTACATTGACACGCAATCAAATGGCGTTGAATAACACGCAAAAGGATGAAAATGTGTACGTATAAATCGCCAAATGCAATAACAACTGGCGTGACATAGAACACGATTTCATGAGATCAGTCTGTGACAGGGGTCTGGATTAGCATGCATGTTTTTGGAATGCTGTAAAAATGATGCTCTAATGTTCTAAAATACATGTTCCTTTCACCTTATGTGTGTTTTTCTTGTATTCTTTACATTTACTTCTTGAATTTTTTTGTTATTACCCCGTCCACCAAAGGAGAGGCAAGGGGTATTGTTTTTGATTCGGTTTGTTCATTTGTTTGTTTTTTTGTTTGTTTACACTTTAGCAGCAAAACTATTGGGTTTGTAAATTGCCAGTGACCCAGAATGTGGTTACGTTTTGGGAAAAGTAGGTCAAAGTTAAATTTTTTATGAATTTTTCAAATAATTTTTTTTCCCAATTTACTTATAATGGTCAAAATTTCACACGTCTATAAAAACATCAATTTTGTTTCACTTTACTTCAAACTTGGCACATATATAGAGGCAGCTGATGTACATCTCTGTGACCTAAAGTTAAGGCGTGTACTGTATGGAACTGAAACAACACTAAATCTGTCTCAAAGTAATTTCAGTGTTAACAGTTCTTTGCTTCAAATGCTGATATGACCATACATACATGTATACAGACGTAATTATATCAGGACACGCCCACATATGATGACATCAGCACATGCATAGACATGATGACATCAGCCGGATCGATGCCAAAATAAGTTACAATACATGCGAGGGGTAAGGTTTGTGTGCCTGGAACCACTTGTTTTATTTAATTTTTAAAATTTTTATATTTTTGCAACTTATGGGTAAGGAACCAAATATGGTAACTTCACTGACCTTGATTTTCTACGTAACAATAAAAAACAGAAACATTTTTGCAAATGTAATATAGTCTTGTTCTGTCCTCCACTTACACACAAAGGTTGACATTTTGGATTTCCGAGTATTTCTACGAGTGACCTGTAAAGGGTTAAAGGGAAAACAAACCAACCCCGCTGACGTCCTCCAGCCGGGTGCACATGCATACCGCTGCTACGACACGCTACTGTAGATGGAAAGGCCTCTGAAAAAGAAGAGGAGTCGCCCCTCCAACATTCCCTCCTCCTCATTTCCCAACCCTCCCCTTCTCAAATAATCTGTAGAACTGGAGTGAAGCGTGTGATTGTGCTGCACATGAGTACGTTTGTGTTTGCTCATGAAGGGAAGGTGATACTCAGAGTTATGTGGAACGAAAGACTTCGGATTCTTCTGAGTGTTTAGGGTTTGTGTAATCTCAGGTGAACTAATGTTGGACATTTTCAGGTCGTATGGAGTTTATAGAAGTCACTGAGCCCGTCTACATTTACATAAATACTCCGATCACTATGAATGAATGAATGAATGAATGGTTTATTTTTGTTTGTACATTAATCATTGCACTTAGTAGAATAATTATAATAACATAAAACCATTTTCTTCTTTTGAAACTACGGGTCAGATTCATTTCAAATTTTATGCTTAGCTTTGTTGGGACGATGTCTATAAAGTTTATTCACATTTTTCAGAGATTTAAATTTTTGTTTTGTTTTGTTTTTTTATTGGGAAGCAGGTGCAAGTCAATATATGTGAAGAAATTTAACCGTACACTACCAACAAAAAGTTAAAGGTGCAGTATGTAGGATTTATGTTGTAAGTAATTATAAAATGGCCTTGACTGTCGCCAGACATTAAGAAATCCTGTTCATTTCAAATGCTGATCTCACTGACAGTAGTAGTCCAGCCAGAGTATTTGCATTTGAAAAGCTCAGTGTCAGCCCCGAAATGATGTTTATGTCTTCATTGTGTGTTTTTGGTCTAAGGCTCCGCCCATCACCTGTCTGCCAATCACAGAGTCAGTAGCCTTTGTTCATCCAGGTTGGCAGTTCCACTGAGCTGCAGCTGGAACATTTCTGATCACAAATGTCTGATGTTAATAAGCCTAAAAGGCCTCTGATTATTCCCAAATATGTCATGACAAAGTGAGAAACAAAACAAGGAGATGTATAAGAGATGGTTTAGAAACATGGAGACGGCTGAAAGCAGAGAAGGATTTGAAGACGTGACGCCGGCTCTGCCTTAGTCTGACCACCGTAAGAACCACTGAGAGCTGGGGCTGCGGTCTCTGCACCTGGTCCTGGTGAAGAGACTGACGGTCTGAGACTGCTGAAGAGACCGGGTACCGGTGTAGAACTTGTCGCTTACCATGGTAACTCCTTGTAGTTCAGTGGTTTTTTTTTTTTTGTCTGTGTTTTTATTTCATGCAGTGCATTTTGCTATTTCGTTCTGTAACAGCATCTGGGGTGTTTTTATTAAATGACCATTAATAAATCTGAATCTGAATCTTTTCTGTGGATGTGACCTCTTCATGTAGCGGTGTTTAATCTGAAGGGGGGTCCATGGTTTGGCCGGGGGAGGTCGGGGGAGGTCGGGGGTCGACGGTTTCTTATAATAGTATTGGGGGGGGGGGGTAGTGATCTGTGCTGCTTGTACTTCGCAGACGTAAAAGTGAAACTTAAGGCTCATCTCCCTTTTCCCTTTTCCTGAATCGTCACAAACTTTCATTTGAGTAGCGGGACGTTTGTCCTGTTCTATTATATTATACTGATGTAGAATAAGTCTGGTGATGATTTTTTTGTATGAAATTTATGGTGTGGTGGCAAGGATTAGTGGAAACGCTGATAGTAGACGCTCATCCTGGATCTGTCAACCCCTAGTCTGGGGGGAGGAGGAGAGGATACCACGCTGTAAAGTATTTGGAATGTGACTGCAGTACCAGTTTTGGCCACAATCCTACATACGGCACCTTTAAGTGTGAATTGTTTGTGAGACTACATACTGTATTTGTTTTCCCTGTGTTTGCTGTGTAGTTTTCACAGTGTTACTAAGTCCATGGTGTTAAAATGACATCGAGAAGAAATTCAAACAACACCTGTTTGAAACTCTCTGCGTCTGAAAGTTTAATCCGAATCCAAGGGACCGCTACGTTACGCTCATGTTAACAGGGTCATTGTTCGCTGCTTTTGGAAAACAGACATCAGTTTTTCAGCCAAACAAAACACTTGACTATCTGTTACTATCTGTCACTCTCCTAAATCACAGACTGGGTTTATAATAAATCAGATAAATGAGGATGTGATTCTGCTGACGGGCTGTTTGGCGTTCGTTTACAGTAATTGAACAACCATCTGTTCTGGAATTCCTAGAAACGTCTGCGTCGGCTGAAGGAACGCTCTGTTGTGGGAGGACAAACTATTTGATAGTCGGGGTAATTTTATTCACATTGAAAAGAGTTCAGACTCTTCTGGAACCGAAGAACAAGTGGAAACATTTCCGCTTTATTGCCAAGATTTAAATAGATGTGAGGGTTGTAACGTTCAGCGTGAGTAATAATGGAAATAGCCCTGTCCCGGGCCGGGTGTATTACCAGGTAATGATGTGTGCATGTCTGAATGCTCTGGCGTTTCCGGACGCTGAAAGGCAACGAGTTTATTGGTGGTCAGTGATATTCAGGGCAACTGGAGCTGGTGACAGTCACCACATGGGCCCGGAATGTCACCGGAGGTCACCCCGTCACAGCTGACAACACGGAGAATGTGTCCCATGTGAACGCTCACACGCAAATACATGATAGTCAGCTCGTCTGTCTGGGTTTATGCACATACAGACCTGTGGAAAAGGGCCTTTGTTGGTTGACTAAAGGTCTAATGTCCACACATGCATTTGTCTGTGTATTTACAATCCAGTCTGACGTGTGTGAAGATGAACAGCAGGAAAAGGACAGTTCAGGTTAAAAACAGCTTCTGAAATTAATGATATTAATTTTCTGATGTTTCATACCAGTAACCAATTAAATAAAACAAGCAAAATGACGGAAAAATGAACAAAATGGCCAAAATAATCAACAGAAATAACAAAATGATCAAGAAATGAATAAAATAGCCAAAATAATCACCAAAACAACAAAATAATCACAAATTTACTAATAATGGCCAAAATAATCAACAAAAATAACTAGATAATCAATAATTGACCAAACATGGCCAAAATAAAGAACAAAATAACAAAAATAATTAATGACATGGAACAAAAATAGCAAAGTTAATCACACAAAAAACAAATGATCAACAAATTGACCAAAAATGCCCAAAATAACTAAATAAGACTTTTTCCCAGTGTTTTTCATAGAGACAATGTACATCTTAATACACAAGATGCACAATTACAAAAAAAGTTGTATTTCCACATTGTGCAGGGAATGTACTTGTTGGAGGTAATAAATCACCTCAGAGAAGCAGAGTTTCAAATAACATTTCCTAAAGCAAGATACAGTACATGTCTGTTAAGGCCGTGCACAGATTTCCTGTGTTTTCTTGTATCTGAATAAATGAATAAATATGTGATCATTTGAACCCTGAAAACCCCCACATCTAAAGGTGGACTCAGACTTGTACCCAGGACTGTAGATCCACATGCTGGGGACTCAGACTTGTACCCAGGACTGTAGATCCCATGCTGGGGGACTCAGACTTGGACCCAGGACTGTAGATCCACATGCTGGTGGACTCAGACTTGTACCCAGGACTGTAGATCCACATGCTGGGTGGACTCAGACTTGTACCCAGGACTGTAGATCCACATGCTGGGTGGATGGTGTGAATCCGCCACAGCAGAGGCTGTAACATTCCTCTGTTCCAGCTCATTTTATCTCTTTTAGCCTCAGATTCCAAAGGAGGGATGATGGTTGTCAGCAGTGAATACCTTTCTCATCTGATTCTGCTGCACTTTGACAGAAGATGAACCTCAAACTGCCCTAAATGGACTTGGACTCCTCGGATTCCCCCTCAGAAGGGTCACTCACATTACTGTTACTAAAAGGCCTGATTGTGCACAGATAAACGCTCCATCCAACTCACAGGACCCAGCGTCCACTGACCTGGTCTCTGAAGGTGTGGACCTGGGTCCTAATCATAGGTCAGATTTGGAACCATGGAAAATCTGCTGTTTGTTTTCTTATCTCAGACCTCCAATCATGTGTAATTGTGGCCTTCCTGTAACGGGGGCTGGACCTGAACCCAGTGTCTGCTGGGATTTGACCAGGTCAGGGTCTATGAACCAACCGAAAAAGAAACAGAGGAGTCCAGGTCCACATCCAGACCACAGGACCTCAGCTGGGTACCAGTAGATGCTATAGTGTATATTAGTATAGTATTGTATTAGTAGTATTAGTAATAGTATAGTATAGTATAGTAAGTTATATTAGTATAGTATAGGATAGGACCTGTAGATACTATAGTGTATGTTGTATAGCGTAGTAGAATAGTATAGGACAGTACTATAGTGTGGTATTAGTATAGTATAGTATAGTAATAGTATAGTATAGTGTAATAGTTGAATAGTATAGGACCAGTAGATACTGTAGTATATATAGTATAGTATAGTGGTATAGTGTAGTATAGTGTAGTGTAGGACCATAGATACTTAGTGCAGTATTAGTATTGTATAGTATAGTGTAGTATTAAATAATTAGTATAGTATATAAGTATATGTAAAGTATTAAAATAGTGTATATAGTAGTAAAGTAAAGTATAGTATTAGTATAGCAATAAAATAGTATAGTTTAAGCGTAGTATAGTGCGGTACATTATAGTGTAGTATTAGAATAGTAATGTAGTATCCTATTAGAAAAGTATAGTGTAGTTTAGTGTTAGCGTATATTTAGTTAGATAGTATTACAGTAGTATAGTGTAGTATAATATTTAAATAGTAAAATGTAGTGTTAGATTTGAATAGTATTAAAATAGTATTGTGTGGTATAGTATTAGATTAGTGTAGTATTAGAGTAGTATAATGTATATAGATTTGGAGTAGTAGTGTAGTGTAGTGTAGCATTGAACAGTGTAGTATTAGAGTACTGTAGTACAGTAGAGTATTAGAATATTTAGAATTTCAGAAAATACTGAAATATACAAAAGGCCGACTATCTGAGAGAAGAAATATAAAACAGATAAGTGCAGGGTAATATATACAACAAGGACAATTAAAGACCAACAGACAGAAATAGAATTAAATTGCACAACTTTTTGGTAAGAAATTTCATGTTGTTCAAAGTTATTTGCCTTTTTTCTGAAAGGATAGTTTAAATGTAAAAATGTTCATGATGTTATTTTTCTTTTGGAGTTCTTCACATTTAACCAGATAAACATTTGTTGTTGTCATTGTTTGTGGTTGTTTATTGTATTATTTCACTGGTCCTTTCATTCCTCCGGTCGCTGGATTGGCTCTTTTTTGCGGGCCTGTTTTGGACCACAGGCCTTATGTTTGACACCGCTGGTCTAAAACGTGTCTGATGTGTGTAATGTGTTCCGGTTGTGGTCCAAACTTGTCCCAGCTGTTGTTGTGAGTTAAAGCCTGGTTCTGTTGATGCCCATCAGATCAGTGAAGGCTTATATAATGGAGCTGAATGTCATGACCCTGGACTGTACCTCATCCATCTGTGGCCTTTACCTTCATACCACAGATTCACACTGAAGGCCCAGAATTATGGACCTGAAGATGAAGTTACACTGAAACCATCTACTGTAAATGTCCAAGGTCTAAGAGAACAGGATATTCTATTCTATTCTGTTCTATTCTATTCTATTCTATTCTATTCTATTCTATTCTATTCTATTCTATTCATTCTATCTATCTATCAAATTCTATTCTGTTCTATACTGCTCTATTCTAATCTACTATACAATATTCTATTCTATTCTACTCTATTCTGTTCTGTTCTATTCTATTCTCTTAGTAGAATAGAATAGAAGAGAATAAATAGATAGAATAGAATATAGTATAGTAGAACAGAATAGAGCAGTATAGAACAGATAGAATTTAATAAAATAGAATAGAATAGAACAGAAAGAGAATAGAAGAAAACAGAGAAAATAGAATAGAGCAGTATAGAACAGAACAGAATTTAACAGAATAGAATAGAATAGAACAGAAAGAGAATATAAGAATAGAATAGAATATAGATAGAATAGAATAAATAGAATAGAATATAGAATAGAATAAACAGAAAGAGAATAGAACAGAATAGAGTAGAATAGAATAGAACAGAAAGAGATAGACAGAACGGAAAAGAGAAATAGAATAGAATATAGTAGATAGAATAGAATAAATAGAATAGAATAGATGAAGTTATATATAGAATAGAATAGCAGTATAGAACAGAATAGAATTTAATAGGATAGAATAGAGTGAATAGAGTAATATAGAACAGAATAAGTAGAATACAGTAGTAGAATAGAACATGTGTGTTAACTGTGTGCTGGTGTCCATGTGTCGTCGTCCTCTGGTGGTAAAAGTACCTGTTCAGTCGTTCCAGTCGGAGGCAGTGGGTGTGCTGGAATAGAAACACACACATCGGTGTCAGTTTGACGAAGGTTCAGAGGCTCTGGAGGAATCGATATAAATCTGTCAGACGTCCAGGACCGGTCCCCGCTCATCTACAAGTCAGA
Organism: Sphaeramia orbicularis; assembly: GCF_902148855.1. Classification (NCBI taxonomy): domain Eukaryota; kingdom Metazoa; phylum Chordata; class Actinopteri; order Kurtiformes; family Apogonidae; genus Sphaeramia; species Sphaeramia orbicularis. Next base: position 11,711,052 of record NC_043972.1, read on the forward strand.
GCGGCGCCTCGGATATGAATGTGGCGTCATCGAGAAGAGACGGAAAAAGACCATGATACATTTAGAGTGACGGAGACAGGAAGTACACCCCCCGATAGAGGAAATTAGACTAATACGAGTTTATAAGCAGAAAATAACACTTTTATGAGGAGAGTTGAGGGGGAGGGGTGGAAGTGGTGGGGCTTAGAGCAGCAGAGTGCAGTCGGTGAGAGAGACATGGAAGATTTTTTTTTTTTTTTTACTTTTAGCAGCGTTTTAGTGAAGTTTTAGTGGTGAATTCTTGTAAATAATTCTATATAATAGTGATAGTGCTGTTTTGGAGTTTTCCACTAGTGTGTTTTTTGTCAAGTTTTGCTGTGTTTTTTTTGCCTTTTTTTTTTTTTATACTATTTTGTTTTGTATTTTTCCAGTTTGTATAGTTCATTATGGCTCTGTCTACAACCAGACAGAAAGTGACTATCACAGGCTAAAAATAACTAAAATAATTGCTATATAATACATTAGGGTAGAGGTAGGGTGAGAGGGTGGTGGAAGTGGGTGGGCTTAAAGCAGCAGAGTGCAGTCGGTGAGAGAGACATGGAAGATTTTTATTACTTTTAGCTGCATTTTAATGAGGTTTTAGTCGTCGATTCTTGTCAATAATTGTATATAGTGATAGTGCTGTTTTGAGTGTTCTACTAGTGTGTTTGCTGTGTTTTTGTTGAGTTTTACTGTTTTTGTTTTCTTTTTTGTCCTTTTTTTTAGACTATTTTGACCTGTATTTTCCTGTTTGTATAGTTCATTGGGCTTGACAGGAAGATTTTTATTAATTTAGCAGCATTTCAGTGGTGAATTGTTATAAATAATTGCATATAATAGTGATAGTGCTGTTTTGGAGTGTTCTACTAGTGTGTTTTGCCGTGTTTTTGTTGAGTTTCACTGTATTTTTTGCCTTTTTTTTTTTTCAATATTATGACCTGTAATTACTTGGTTTGTATAGTTCATTGGGGCTCTGTCTACAACCTGACAGAAAGTGAACAGAGACTATCACACAGGCTAAAAATGACTCATCATAACTAAAAATAAGAAGCTGGAACATGGACACAAGATGTAGCATGTGTAAAATAGCTGAGAGTTTTGTTGTTTTTTTTTTCCATCATCTCATAATGTTTTATGCACATTTTTAGTTGTTTTTCATAATAGATGATAAAAAATCAATCTGTTTCCTTAATGTTTTTTTACTATAATACACTGTTTTAAGCATTTATTCCATATAATAATGATCATTAATGGACAGATATTGAAAGTTAAGTTCCTTCTGAAAAAACACCGACACTTTTATTGTAAAATCGACGTATATACATCTCGGTGGTCTGTTATAATGGTCATCCTTAAAGGGTTAAGAGGGTTAAACCAGTGCATTATGGGTGAGACGGGTCTGGTCCTGGTTTCACTAAATGGGGATCAGGTATGTGGTCGATTTCACACTCAGCTGCAATTTGTTTGGATTCAGATGAAGGTGTAAGCTGAGACGGGGGGGCCTGTTGTCGCCGTGGACCGCCGCCGTCTCCACCAACAGACCAGACAATATAACAGGTCCATGTCGACATGTGACGCCTTTATTTTAGCTCCGACACCGAACCGAGGCCCGTGGAGTAAAACCTAAGCAGTGTGAGCGGTGATGACAGCCCGCAGTCCACTCCTTCAGAGCTGTTGGGTTTGTTTTCTGCATATTCACACATTCACACACAGCCACGGTGGGGGATTCCCCTGAGGATAGACCCTGTCAGACTGTTGTTCAGCATCCTGGTGCTTCTGTCAGATCCACCACAGCCGTTTAATGCACAGACTAAGTGTATATTTCCATAATTGATGAGACTTCCTCTGTAAACACCAAACAACTTAAATATTTATGAGGGAGTGATTTATCTCTTCAATGTCTTACACTATATGGACAAAAGTATTGGGACACATCATGTCTACAGCTGTAAGATATCATGTTCATGATGATTTGACATAAAAACATACATTTCCTTAAAGATTAATGGTAGATTTTTCTTCTTTTTCAGTGAGATGTGAAGAAAGTACAAAAAATTAATAAAAATGAACAACACAAGCATAAAAATGAACAAAAAAAATCCTCAAAATGAACAAAAGAAGAAAAGCGCATCAAATACACCCAAAAATAAACAATAAGGCACAAAATGAACAAAATACATGACAAAATAACAATAATCAGTGAAATGAACAAAATAAGCAACTGTGAGCAAAAAAAAAACAAAAAACAGTGAAATGAAAAAACACACAAAATAAAAACCAATGACACCACACACAGAAAAGCAAAAAAAATCCTCAAAATGAACAAAAATGAGGAAAAGAACATCAAAACACTCAAAAATGAACAATAAGCAACAAAATCAACAAAATACAAAATAAACACACCGCGAACAAAAACAGTGTGACAAAATAAGCAACAAAATTAAAGTGAACACCACAATCACAAAAAAGAACAAAAAGCCTCAAATTTAAAAAATGAAGAAAAGCATCAAAATACACCCAAAATGAACAATAAATGCAACAAAATGAACAAAATTCCTCACAAAATAACAATAATCAGTGAAATGAACAAAATAAGCAACAAAATGAATAAAATGAACACCACAGGCATAAAAAAATGACAAAAAAGCCCCAAAATGAACAAAAATGGGAAAAAAAGCATCATGATGAGCAAAATACAAAAAAATAAGAAAGTAGATGGTTAGTTGTGGTAGAAAATTAGTATTTACAGTCAGAGCAGGAAAAATATTTTTGAAATTTAGAGGAAGAACATTTAAAATCATAGTCATGGATTAAAAAAACTAAATCAATGTTGATATAATTTCAGTCCAAACCATCTTTGAGTCATTTTTGAACAAAGATAATAATTTTACCCAAACTAACCAATGTAAGGATATTTATTGTTTTGTATCCCAGACCCCTGTTAGAAAAGAATCCAATGTGTCCACATACTTTTGTCCACATAGTTGTAATTTATCACAGCTTGTGATGCTGATTCACTTCACCTTTTTGGGTGTTTCCAGGGAAAGAACAGCCCCTAGTGGACCATTGTCCTCATAACAAGAAACCTGACAAACAAAAGGAGGAGTGGACTTTTAAGGAAGAGCTTTGTGGATTCAGATCTTGGCCTGTAAATCCAGATTCTAATGCATTTCATCTCAAACGTAGACGTCACAGGGAGTAGGATGTTTTCATCAGAGTGGGAGGAAGCAGCCTTGGTTTTCAGTAGCTGCTTCTCAGACTTAATAAGCCATATCATCTCTCCAGTGACTGTTTTGATTCATTTCCCAGCAAGTCTGAGTTAAATCCATGAGTCAGCCCGTGGGCGGGGGGTTCCTCAGGCACCGTCCATGGCACAAACCTTTTAAATCACACCTGTTCTTCTCACTCCACAAATAGGGTGGAAGTCAGAGGAAACCGTTTGGTGTCGGCCCTGCTCCCATGAGCTGTTGGTTCAGTTAAATGGGAGTGTTTTTACTGGGGACGACCTCACACCAGTTTAAAGCTCCCATGAGGCCTCTGGACTGGAGGAGCATGGGAGGAACCGTGCAGAGGTCATCTGCTCCATGGTTCCAGTCCCCTACGCCTCAATTCCCAGAATTCTTTAGCAGGTCTATTTATGACAGAATAGTATTAAAACTGGACGAATGCCTGTAAACATGGAAAGCCCCCAAAAAATGACCTTATTTCGCCTTTTTTTAGTTTCTAAAACAAACTGTGTCCTAAATAACCTCAGCTACTGCAGATTCTCCAGTTATTTAGATGTCACATGTAATTATATCACTGGTCTACAAGTAAAAGGACTCCAGAAGAAAAGACTTGAGTTTCTAATAAATATAAATTCAGTCCAAATGCTGTTTGTATGGAGTTTCACAAATACAGTTTTGGGTCAAATGTGAATAATGTGAATTAATGACTGAATAACACTGTCTGTTCATTAAAATGCTTCACTTTACAGGTTCTATTTACTGGAACATTTACATATCTACTGGTTAATTGGACATAAACCAGTATATATGTGGAATAACACTTTAACATATACATTAAAAACAGATAAACAGCACTTTGGTCTTTTTGTTTTTCAGTTCATCTTATTATTAAAGTATGAAAGATTTAACGCATTTAATCCGAGAGATCATTTATTTTTTTAAAAAAAAGTAAACCAGTGAATTGTAAGTATTTTAATAGTTTCATAGACTTTTATTGGTAAACAATTCACAAAACAAAGTAAACAAAATGAACTAAGATGAATAAATGATGAACAAATGAAGGGAGTTATCAAAGAAATTCATAAAAAATAATCAAGAAATTGAGAAAATAATCATCAAATGAGCAAAACTTAAGAAAATCATGAAGAAAGTAAAAAAAAAATGAACAAACATGAATAAAATGTATATAATGATAAGGAAATTAATAAAACAATTAAAATTGAGAAATAATCATCAAAATGAGCAAAAAACAAAAAATCTGTGAAATAACTGTATCATATACAGTAAAAACATCAGATAAGCACTTTTCTTTTTGTTTTTCAGTTCATCTTGTTAAAGTATAGATTTAACACATTTAATCTGAGACAGATAATTTATTATGAAAAAAGAAGTAAACTAGCAAATTGTAAGTATTTTAATAGTTTCGTCGACTTTTATTGATAAATAATTCACAAAATAAAATAAACTTAAAATTCAATGAAAAAATGAACAATGAATAAAATATTGAATAAAGTAAAGGTAATCATCAAGAAAGAATAAAAATAATCAAAAATTGGAGAAAATAACATCAAAATGAACCAAATTTAATAAAATCATGAAAAAACTAAAAAAAAAAAAGAACAAATGAATAGAATAATAAAGGAAATGAATGACAAATAGAGAAAACATCATCAAAATGAGCAAAAATAAATAAATATAGAGGAATTACACTTTATTATATTAACTGAATACATCAGACAACCAGTACTTAAACAGAATGAATTGAAAATAAATAGTGTTAAACTTGAGCCCATTTAATGTTTAATACACTGGTGTTCTAGACCTTAAAGTGTGATTTACTTCATTCACTGTTACTCATCTTTATATGAGCATAAATTTCCCGTATGACAGTGGTGTGGTTTCTCCGTGTTGGCTGTTTTCCCTCCGTCTGTGATTGACAGGTCTTGTTCTGCTGTTTCAGTTTATTGGCTTAACGTTTCTATTGGACGCTTTGACAGAGTCAGTGTTGTCAGCGGGGGTGGGGGCTGGGGGGGTCTCCTGCCAACCACCGCCACGGCTGTAAGCCGCTACATTGGGCCGGAGATTTGAGTGTCGGGGCTCAGACAGAAGGAATGTTTGTGTGGTCCACAGCAGGACTACCGGTGTGATGTGGACCAGACAGTGGAGCTGACGAGCAGCAGGACTGACCAACACTGATGGAGTTTCCATCAGTCATCTGCACAGAACTGTACCAATAGTTTGTAAATGTGGAAAACACAGAAGTGCGTGAAGTGGGTTTGTCCATTAAATCACAAATACGATGATTTGTTTTTTATTATCGTGAGGTGTCAGTAGGACTCATTCCATAAACATGTTGATTAACACTAGGGGTGTTAGAAAATATCGGTTCTGCAATATACTGCAATATTTTTTTCACAGTACTGTATCGATATTAAAAAGTACTGTATCGATATTTTTAGGTATTTATTCAAATGCAGATATGGTGGAGGTACTTTTTTTTGTTTGTTTTTCTTTATTGTTTATATTTTATTTATTATTATTTAACACTGTTTTATTAAATAATGGTTATTTGAATCATCCTAAAAGCACTTTTTACTGTCTGAGAGGCAGATGGTAGTTCCTTTGGAAACTAGGAGAATTAGAAAAGTTTTGTGATATACCATTAGATCTTGTTCTGATCACATAAACATTTCTGGTGTAATTCAGTTCTTCCAGGAAATAATCTTTGTTTTTTTTTTGTTTTTTTTTAAAGAAACAAACAAAAAATTGCCTTTTTAACAGTATCGTGATATATTGTGATATATTGTATCGTGATCCTAGTGTTGGGATTTGTATCATATCGCCAGATTCTTGCTGATACACAGCCCTAGTGAACAGAAATATGTGTAGTTTTGAATCTAGAATGTTCGTTACCTCTCTATATCCTACTAAATTCAAAAATGATTGGGTTCCCTCACACTAGGGGTGGGTGATATGGGAAAAGTGTGAAAAGTGCGCTATAAATAAAATTTACTTACTTGCTTACTTACTCATGCACCTCTCCTTTACCGTCTATGCACCGTTCGTTTGTTTTCTTTTCAAGACAGTGTGAATACTCGATAATGTAAAATTACATATCATCAAATCAACATTTGCGATAATATCGTATGCGGTATATATTGGCCACCTCTAGTCCACACATACATGTTTGTTTTAAAACAGAAAATAAAGTGATGGAACCTCCTCATTCCAACTGAATCACTGGTGATACAGGCACCACTTAGTAGGGCTGCTCGATTATAGAAAAAAAATAATCACGATTATTTTAGCAATATTGAAATCACGATTATTAAAAAACGATTATTTGTAACCTTAAAGTTGTTTATTTTTTTCTTGCAAAACAATGTAAATATACTCTTTAAACATAAATAAAGCTTTTAACCACTAAAACAAAGTATTTTCACTTTATGTATGAAACAAAAAAATCTTTGAATGCAAATAAAGTGTTACTGTAAATTCAAGTCTGTTCCTTTTGTAAACCATAGTGCACTGGAATTAACTGCTATAGACTTGCCATAGACTGTAGCAATAAAAAAAAAAAAAAAAAAAAAAAACACGTAAAGTGCAAATTATAAATTCAAGTAGGTTCAATGTAGTATGAAACATAGTAAATTCAGTGGCGTGCTGTGAGGTTTCAGTTCAGGCCTTCTGTTACATCAGCCATCTACAGGGTGTCCTATAAGTCTCCATACATAGGAGACATAATACATATGGTTCTAACATGTATTTCTTTATTATTTCTTCTTTATAGTTCTTCAGCAGTGGAGGGACACACATTGAAATGCTGTTCCCGACAAAATGGCAGTCATATAGAGCATATTATATAAATAAAAATGGTTTATGTCAAGAAACGTTTATTTTTCCTATGTATGGAGATTATGGGGACACCCTGTAGAATACGCACGTTAGGGTTGTATGGGTTAGGGTTAGGTTAATACGGGAGTTGCAGCGTAAGAGATTCGGAGACTGAAGATTGCATTGCGGACGAAGTTGTTTTTATGCGTTTAGTTTTTCATAAAGATAAAGAATATATAAAGGTCGCGGTGGTTCAACTTCAGATGGTACAAAGGTTTGTTGGTTAGCGGTCGGTGCGGACACAACTACCAAAACACTTTTTGCACGTGATGTGTTTTTGCTCTTCGTCTTCTTCATCAAACCCAAAGTGATTCCATATCAATTGAATCTGACTTGCCTCTTTTTGTTTACCAAGCACTTCTGCTGGGATTCTCACTGCCGTTTTTCCAGACCGCTAGGTACAAATGTCCTCTTGGGGTGGACCTGCCGGCTAGCAGCAGCAGTATCTTAGAGGGGGGCGGGGCAGAGCAGCTCATGGGAGCTTGCGTGCGCGTGAATTAAAACAACTACAATTAATAATCGTTTTTCTTCGATTACATAATTTTTGTAATCGTTGCGTGTAATAATCGAAAATCGTAATTGAATTTCAATTAATTGCACAGCCCTACCACTTAGTATTAAATACGTCAAGTTTTCTGCACTAAAACATTGTTATACGTTGGTTGACAGACGACGTCACACTCTTTAATCAGTTCTGAGCTGTTTTTTTCGGGGCTGAGGAGTGTTGGTCCACTCAATCCAGTCCACTAAACACACACTGAGCTCATCCTCCAGCTTCTTTCCCCTGAAAAAGGTCATAAAGTGACACAGTTTGTGGCGATAAAGTGCGTCACGACGCAGCAGCCTTTGACTGTGAGTGAGAACATTTCCAAAGCAGGCTTTAATAAATAGACCCTGGTGATTTACAGGGCTTTTCTGCTCGTTCAAATAAATCCTGAGCAGAAGACACACTAGCTCATCTGATAAACGCCGTGCTCCTCCTAACCCTCGTTCCTCTGGTTATGAAACAGAGGCTCATGGTTCGTCCTCCGACAGCTGAGGAGTGTGACGCTGTGTTGTTTGACAGAATAAGCTGTGTTGTTGGAGTTTGTAATCGTATGAGCAGCTGCAGGACCAGGCTTTGTTTTACATCAGTGTAACATTGTGAACAGGATCATGTCTGCACAGTCCAAATGTCAGGAACACTGTTAAACCCCAACTGTAATATGTGTTAAGAGAACATGTTCAGCTGAAGGCGTCCTGGAGGGATCATGAACTCTGAAAGGTTTACTGAGGGACGTCCCTGTACTTGCTCTACCTCCCACTGCTTTTATTATCTTTTTTTTCTGTTACCAGTACTCTGTTTTACAAGTGTGTATTTGTGTTTGTCTGTGCAATAACTGCTTCTATATGTTTTAACTGTGTTTATGTTTGCTTTCCGTTTTTGTTCATGTCTTTTTTAATTCCGTGACTTAGGGAAACACCACAAGAATTCCACTGAACCTATACTGCAACGTATCTGTGCAAATGGCAAATAAAGTCTATTCTATCTATTCTATTCTATTCTATCTCCTGATCTGATCTAAAGATTGGTATTGGCTGCCGAGCTGGCTTTTTTTTTTAGAAGACTGGATCGGATTGGATTTTGTCATTGAGATCAGGCCGATCGGGGCCCAGTTCTAGTGCGCATAGAAAATAAAAAAAAAAAACCCCAAACAAAAAAAAAACCTAAAGTTATCAAGAGCTCAAAGGTGTCATAGTTTTTTAGTCAGGTTCCACATTCAGCCCACTGGGATTCAAGTAAATAATAGTATAATAACCTCTAAATATTGACTCCAAATTTAAATCAAAATGCCGTAGTAAAAATTGGGTATCATATGGTATCGGCAAAACTAATCCAAAAAGATCAGATTCAGAAGCAAAAAAAATCCAGATTCAGACATCACTAGTTTTAGTTGTGTTGTGTGTTAATTATTCTAAATCTGCAACAAAAACGACATTATTCTAAAATAACAACAAGTGCATGTCTGAAAAAGGAGAAATAAATATGGATGTTTATTTCAACGCTGAAAAACAACAGATCTAAAGGACGCCTCAAACTTTTGCGCAGTAGTGTACAAAATGAGGGGAGTACAGAGAAAACAGAAATACTGAGGTTATAAATATGAATGTATATATGTTGATATATATATATATATTAATATATATATATATATATGTACATATGGTAGTTGACTTCACTGACTTTACTTTCATTTATATTTTTTACGAAATTTTATACATTTGATTAACTTGGGTAATTTAAGGTGTAGGTTGCTACCCTTAGTCTTAAAATAATCCATTTTATCTGTTTTATATTCTTCTATTATCATAAACCACCAGACTATTTCTGCACTGTAGGTTTCTATACTCACACTATTCTGTTGACTATTTGGTCTGGTACTATTTGTGAGATTTATGTAGAAAATTCTTATGCTTTATTCTATATTTTTCTACATATATTTATTCTGTAAAACATTTCGATGAGGTTGAGTCAAATTCCTTGTTTGTACATACTTGGCCAATAAAGCGACTCTGACTCTGAGTGGCACCTTAAATTTAGTAAATTAAGTAAGTAAGTCAATTTTATTTATATAGCACTCTTTCACAGATAAAATCACAGTGCGTTACAGTTTAGAATAAAATGTTATAAAAGCTTAAAATAAAATAATTACAATGTCATACATACTGTACACCAGGATAAAAACAAGACAGTAGCAGAAATGTAGTTTTTTTGTTTATTGTTCTAAAAACAACTAGATACTCCTAAAATATTATTACAGAGATGCTACTCATTTGTATATTTCCTCGTGTCCAGTTAAGTCCCTGAAGTTTATGAAGCATCACTGTTAAAAGAACCAAGCATCATATACTGGTAAAATAATTCTTAATTTAGCCACTTAGTGATATCTGTGAATACAGAAGAAACTCCAGCTGTAATCTCTGACTTGTGCAGTTCAGTACTTTAGTAGAAAACCTCCTGTTGTTTGACTCGGATGGAACTTTGTGTAAGAGTTGGACATGGAAACAGAAACAGGCCCGAGTCCAGAGGGTTAGTGATGTCAGCCAAAGCAAGTAGTCAAACATGAACACACAAACACACACACAAACACACGCACAGCTGAGTCCGTCTGCTGCCTTTACACCACGGCTGTCAAACATGTTTTAGTTCAGGGGCCAAATTCAACCCACTGGGATCTAAACTGGACCAGCAGAATAATACAATACAATTAAAATCTTTATTTTGAACATGTAGACAGTGAAATCAAAACAAAATCAACCAAGAAAATATCTAACACTGAGTGGTGAAGAAGAAGAAGAAGAAGAAGAAGAAGAAGAAGAAGAAGAAGAAGAAGAAGAAGAAGAAGAAGAAGAAGAAGAGAAGAAGAAGAAGAAGAAGAAGAAGAAGAAGAAGAGAAGAAGAAGAAGAAGAAGAAGAAGAAGAAGAAGAAGAAGAAGAAGAAGAAGAAATAGTTTAATAATCACGGAATAAAAATTATAACTGATAATAGTATTAGTAGTCATAACAGCAATATACAAGTAATATAAGTTATAATAATAATAACAAGAAAGCACTCGGAGAGCGCAGACCTCCGCCAAGACAGATGTCTTCTCCCCCCGGTCACCACCAAAATGTGACCATTTCTCCCTTGTGCCAGTATCAACATTTCCCTGAAAATTTCATGAAAATCCGTCATAACTTTTTGAGTTATCTTGCTAACAAACAAACAAACATGCAAACACACAAGCAAAAGTGATCACAATACCTCCTGGTGGAGGTAATAATAATAATAATAATTAATAATAATAATAATTAATAATAATAATAATAACAATAACATAATAATAATAATAATAATAATAATAATAATAATAATAACAATAATGAGAGAACTAAAATACCAACAGCAGGGAAACAAACATGCACACTAAAACAAAGAGAAACGTGTATTTGCCATTATTTACAGATTATTCTGTTCTTATTTTACTGGTTCTGATCCACTTTAGATCATATTCTTCTGTATGTGGAACCTGAACTAAAATGATTTCGTCATCATTTATTGTTAATATCTTTGTTGTTGTCATTAATTCCTCCCGTGGGCTGGTTTGGACCCTTTGGCGGCCCAGTTTTGGCCCATGGGCCTTATATTTAGACCCCCGCCCTCTGCTCTACATGCTGCTGTGTGTCATTGTGTTGTCGGAGTCTGGATCAGAACACACTCTCTGTAGGCGTCCTCACACTCGGCCATAACCAGAACATGACTGGATTCTCCTCGACATCGACGTTTCAGCCGCTGCCAAAGTCGTGTCAGTCATTTCCGTCTTCTTTCCGTCTTTTATTATGTGGAGCAGGAGCTGGATTAAAGTCCGGCTCTGGAACTAGCCCCCTGCTATTCCACATGAGACGGTGGTTCAGTGATTATTAATGAAGGGAATGATTGGCTCTCATTTATTCTGTTAGATTCTAGTTTGGTGTGTTTTTAATCCTGTGTTTCCTGTGGTTTGGATGGGACGAGCAGAGTGTCGTCCAGGTTCAATCTGAGGTCGATGTTTACCATGCATCTCAGTTGGTGTAGGTAAAATATTTTAACCCATAAAGACCCAAATATTCACCAGTGACCAAAACCATTCACTGGTGGAACTGTTTAATACCTGCTGATCCACTAATCCTATCAATACATGGAAATAATTGGTGTAAAATACAGTTCTTTGTCTTTTCATGGTCATCAGATATGACCCATTTGGATGTTCAGAGGCTCCGTAGTTACCGTGGAAACACAGTCATCTTCTACAACATTGATTCACCAGTAAAACCCATGGAGTTGGATCAATGACAGTGGATGGACACACTGGGTTTATGTTCAGTTAATGAGAGATTGGACTCAAAGAGGGACTTTGTCTTCAGTTTTCTCTGTTCTGATATAATACCAGTTGAATTTGAAGGCTTTGGGGTGCCTCAGGGTTCTATCCTGGATCCTGTTTCCTTTGATATGCTGCTCCTGGGTTCCATTTTTAGAAATCACTACATCCAATTTCATTGTTTTGCAGATGATGTGCTAATCTACTTGTCCCTTAAAGTCAATATTAAAGCCTCTGTGCAGGTCCTATTGGACTATCTGCAGGATGTCATCTGTCATCTTCTACAGCAATTGACAGTGGATGGACACACTTGTTTCATTTTCAGTTAATGATAGGTTTTGCTGAAAAAGTCACTTTTTCTTTTCAGCTTTCTTTAGTACACCCCCCACCCCCGAAAAGAGGAGGCAAGGGGTATTGTTTTTGGTTCGGTTTGTTTGTTTCTTTGTTTGTTTGTTTGATTGTTAACACTTTAGCAGCAAAATTATTGGTTGAATTCATACCAAATTGGGTTTATAGATTGCCAGTGACCCAGAATAGATGTGGTTACATTTTGGGAAATGTAGGTCAAAGTTCACATTTTTAATGAATTTTTTTCTCCATTTACTTATAATGGGCAAAACTTGTCTATGCACACATAGACATGATGACATCAGCTGGATCGATGTCAAAATAAGATACAATATGTGTGAGGGGCGGGGTTTGTTGTACCTGGAACTATTTGTTTTGATATGATGAGATTTGAATTTCCTCTGAACTTTTATGAACATCTAGTTGATCAGTGAATTAAATACAGGGAAAAACAGATATTTGCTTAAAACTACAAAATGCAGAGGATAATATTATAGTAAATGGTGATAAATGATTCAGAAAAGGATCATTAATTTGGAAGTCTTTAAGGGCTAATCAGATTGGATCCATTCTTTGCCAGATGTTTTTATTTTGTCATCCTGACACTGGATGGAGACACTAAGTTCATGTTCAGTTAATGGTATGTATGACTTAAAAAGCAGCATGATCTCATGAATAGCGTACAGATAACACGCCACTTTTAATTGGCGTGTCATCTGTACGCATTTTAAGCTTTCAGCGTGTATATTTACGCCGCGTAAAATAGCACGCCATTAGTGCAATTAGCGGTTAGGGTTAAGTTTAGGGTTAGGTTTAGGGTTAGCAATTGGCGCGATAAGTGGCTAGCGTGATTTGCGGTTAGGGTTTGTAGTTAGCATGATTAGAGGCTAGCGCATTGACACGCCATCTAATGGTATTAACTAACACACAAAAGGATGAAAATGCGTACGTATAGCACACCAAATGCAATAAAGTGGTGTCACAAACAAGGCGATTTCATGGGATCAGTCTGAAAAAAGTAATTTTTTCTTCAGTTTCCTGTTTTTTATATAATATTCCTCAAATGTAATCTCAGTGTGATGATTAAAGTACATGATCAGTAAATTAATTATAGGAAAAGACATGATTTTCACTGAAAAAATGTAAAACAGAGAGGATAATATTATGATAAACGGTGATAAATTATTTAAGTAAGGTTAAACGGAGAGTTCCAGAGATTCAGGAACTGCCATAGAAGTTGCTCTGGGTCTTTATGGGTTAAGGAGTGAAGGTAGGTTTTATTTCGTGCAGGATATTTGTCGACTACATGAGTTTCATTCTCATATCAAAAGCTTTTCAGCAGATTTCAGGAAAGGCTTTATCACACTGTGGGTGACGTAACCCAAATCCCCAGATAGTAAACAGACACTCTGTGTTCTTTAGTACAAACATGTCTGCACAAATACACAAATACTGCAACACACAGGTATCATTGTCATTCCTCTGCCTCAGGTGTGGACTGCTGTTATTTTATTTACCAAAGGGACTCTGGTTTGATTCACTCTTCTATTGAAGTTGCATTTTTGAGATGCCTTCAGAGAGTAGCATCATATTAAAACCACTGTTCAACTGGTGTTTGGTGTGTAGTTTCACAGACAATGACGCAGTGGAGGATGTGCACTTTGGAACAGAATTAAACAATGGATGAGTAGTTTTGTGCCAAAGTCGAAGCGTGTTTCCTTTAAAGATGGGTGCTTCTCTGAAACTGGTCCTAAAAACAGGACATGGGGGCTAAAACTTCAAACCAGATGAAGACGAATGTTACGAAGCAGGTTTGGAAGCACTTTGGGTCTAATTTAAAAAGAAATACTGAGACAAAAGGGAAACTATATTTCAGATAAAACACATTTTTATATTATTTTTATACAAAAATTCACATGTAACACAATAAAAAGGACACAAAATTACACATTACTTCTTTTAATAAAAAGAAGGTCACAAAGATTCTTACGAACAGTGGGTTTGTATGAAATCTGGACATCGTAGACATGATCCTCCACAAATGTCTACGAACTCCAGATTTCATACGAACTGGAAGATTCATACAAACACATTGTTTGTAAGAATCTTTTTCACTAAGGCATTAGCACGCTTTTCTTGGAAATGACAACATCTGGTCTCAGAAAATTAAAAAAAAAAAAACAGCCGTTTTTGGTCAGTTTTTCCATTTCTGTCAGGTAGTAACTTTCTTTTTTGTTATTAGAAAGAGTAAACAAAAATCGATCCATTTTTTAAAATTTGAATTATCTGTTTTGACACTGAAAAAGAAAAATGCCTTGAAATTCAATTTTAATTCTTCTATTTTAAAGTGAAAATCAAATTAACCACTAGTTTTCTTTTGACTCTGAAAAAAAATATACAATTACCAAAAGATACACTGACCCATAATGCACACATCACCTAGCATTAGCATGAGCGGTTAGCATTAGCACATTAGCAGCTAATGTCATATGGATTCTGACTAAAACCTGTCTGTGTCAATTGTTAATTTCATACACATAAATATTATAGTTTTCATGAATATTGTGCTCAAACAATAAAAGATAAGGAAAAAAATAAAATAAAATAAAATAAATAAATAAATAAATAAATAAATAAATAAATAAATAAATATATATATATATATATATATATATATATATATATATGTATGTATGTATGTATGTATATATATATATAATAACAGGAGCGTACAGAGTAAAGTCTCCAGAGTATATGGGATTTTCCAGTTTTTATTTTGGTCCTGTTAATGTCAACCTTTGCTGCTTATCTGTTTTATTTCCACTTATCTCTGGAAAACTCCTCTTTTATTATGAGCCAAGATGCTCCTCCAGGTCCAGTTTTAATTATCTGTACCTCTGTTTGGAATGAGGGCAGGTCTTCAGCGTCTGTTTTAGTGGTTGTTCTGTGAAAGCAGCAGGTTCATCCTTGGAATGACAGCAGGACTCAGGGCGTGGTTTTAGGGTTGTGTTTCCCTGAAAGAACACGTGGACTATATTTTTCTCGTTACCTCTTCAGTAACATCCTTATGTTATCTTTAGGTGCGATGATTGACGGGTAACCTACATCTCATCCTGACTGGCTGCTTCAGACCTACGTGGGCCGGTGATTGGCTGTGTGTTTGTTGCACTGACTGAATGAAAAAGCCAGTTTTACGTGAAAGAGGAGGTAGAGGAAGAAGGGGAGGGGCTAAAGGGCGGAGCTTAGGGCTGTGCAAATGTAAGAGTGTGTGTGTATGTGTGTGTGTGTGTGTGTGTGTGTGTGTGTGCACATGGTGTAGAACAGGAACCAAAACAGAGCAGCGTCCTGGTTCAGCAGAGACGACAAGACGAGCCTCAGTGTTTGTTAGAACAGTCTCCATCCACTGTGACATAAGTTCAACCAGTTTGACCAATCAGGAGGAAAGTGAAAGAGCTGTGATTCCAACATTTACAACATTCATAAAGTTTGTTTACAAGGAGACCAAGTTCACAATGGACAGCTTCAGGTCGATCCAAAATGAAATCTCCTCTCTTAAGGTAATACTTTGATTTTTATTTTTATTTTCAGATGTTGCGATTTCTTTAATAAACCGAGTGAAACTGATGTGAAATGTTCAATCTGTGGAACAATTAGTGTGGATTTTTGTTGTTGTGTGTCTGTAGGAAGACATGCAGGGTGGGGTGTCCGACACAGGCATTGTTAGAAAAGCAGCGGAAAAACTCAGAATATTCCAGCCGGTGGACACTTTCACCTCAGTTTTAGCTGCAGAAGCTCCTTTCGGTGTGTCTGTTTGGGACCTAAAAGTGTGTCAGTGTTACTCTGCTTGTGTAATCGCAGGTAAACACTGGCTGAACACATGCCGGTATTCCAGTCATGACCGTGCAGACCTCACATTTGCACACATGCAAAGCCACCATGCAAACCTGAACGCCGTATCCACTCGGCCTGAAGTGGAAGCAAAATTGCAGCCAATGAATGGAACGTTTGACTTTTACTTATCGTTGGCCTCATAATAGAGTTCAGCTCTAATGTAAATATGTAAATATGTTTCTAGTCTGTAGAGTTTTATTACCTACTGCTGTTAGTGCTGCTTTTACAGTGGTTGTCTTTTGCACTCTGATTATGCTGCACATTTTTTCTTGCACTCAGTAAAATCTAATCTAATCTGGTCCGATCCAGTCCAACCCAGTCCATTCCCTTCCAATCTAAATCTAATCCAATCTAATTGAAACTAATTTAATGTAATCCAGTCCAATCCAATCCAATTTAGTCCATTCCAATCCAATCTAATCTAAATCTAATCCAATCCAGTCTAATCTAATCTAATCTAAATCCAATCCAGTCCAATCCAGTCTAATCTAATATAATATAATATAATATAATCTAGTCCGGTCCAATTCAGTCCAGTCCAATCTAATCTCATCTAATTGAAAATAATATAATCTTGTCCAATCCAGTCTGATCTAATCAAATCTAAATCTAATCTAGTCCAATCCAATTCAGTCCAGTTCAGTCCAGTCCAGTCCAATCTAAATCTAATCCAATTCAATCTAATGTTATTGAAACTAATCTAATCTAATCCAGTCCAATTTTGTCTAATATGAACTAATTGAAAAAAAAAAAAATCCAATATAATCTAGTCCAGTCTAATCTAATCTAGTCCAATCCAATCTAATCCTACTGAAACTAATCTAATCTAATCCAGACCAATCCAGTCCAATCCAATCCAATGTAATCTAATTGAAAATAATCTAATCTAGTCCAGTTCAATCTAATCTGATCTAATCTAAATCTAATCTTGTCCAGTCCAATTCAGTCCAGTTCAGTCCAATCCAATCTAATCCAATTGAAACTCATCTAATCTAGTCCAGTTCAATCCAATCTATTCTAAATGAAAATAATCTAATCTAATCTAGTCCAGTCTCATTTGATCTAATCCTAATGTAAATCTAATCTAGTCCGATCCAATCCAATCTAATCCAATTCAATCCAGTTCAGTCCAATCCAAACGAATTTTATTGAATCTAATCTAATCCAGTCCAATCCAATTCAATCCAATGTCATCTAATTGAAAATAATTTAATCCAATCCCATCTAATATTTTTTCAGGTCATAGTCAATGATAAAAGATGAGGCAGCAGTGTTAGGGTTAAATTACACTGATATCACACTTCGATCAAAAACATGACTTGCTCATATTTATGCTCCGAGGCTAACATTCCGTTTCAGTGACAGATCCGACACTTCGTATCGGCTGCATGAACATGGAACATCTGTTTATTTATGATCTGTTTGTTTATGTTTCCTCACTACTACTCTGTGGTTGTGGTTTGTAACATGTGACCGATCAGGTTCTACCTCTCACAGTTATGTACACGCGCCACTCTCGTCTAGTTTCTGCTGTCACTCAAAGATGATTGACAGGTGAGGAACTGGAGACTGTGAAGAATTATTGTATGCGCTGTTGTAAACTGTGGATGAACTTTTACCGTCATGCCCCAGTGATGAGGACGAGGAAGAGAGAAAAGGAAAGAAAGAGTAGAAGCATGTGAGAGGTTTATGACGATGAAGGCCAACAATCATCATCATCATCATCATCCAGTAATAATCCAATAATATTTCTGCACGTGGGCGGAGTCAAGGGCGTCACAGATGGACCGCTCACTACTGTTTGACTCATAACTTTTGAACCAGATAAGTTTCAGACAAATATTCCACGTGATTGTAAAGGTCTAAATGCCATCTGAAACAGACTCAAAGGGCAACATTTAGTTTCAAATATTTTTAAATGAAAAATATCAAAAACTATTGCGTCACAGATGGACAAAAAAATTAAAGTCCAAAGACAAAAAAAAATTAGCTGAAAAATTAGTGAAAAATTGACAAAATGAGACAAAATTGACAAAAAAACCTAACAAAATGAGAAAGTTTGAATTCTGAATTTTTCGCGAATTTTTGAAATGTTAAAAAAGTCATAATGGTCCATGTTTTGATGGTTTATAACATGTAAATGGTTATTTATAGAGCACTTTTCACAGACAGAGACAAAAAGTGCTTTACAGTGCAAAATACAATTAAAATACAATTAAAATGTCATTTAAGAATACAATAAAGTACAATTAAAAATTTAAAATGCAATAAAGTACAATTAAAATACAGTTAAAATACCATTTAAAAATACAATAAAATACAATTAAAACACAGTTAAAATACCATTTAAAAATATAAAAAAGTACAATTAAAATGCAGTTAAAATACCATTTAAAAATATTTTTAAAAAGTACAATTAAAAATAGTTAAAATACCATTTAAAAATGCAATAAAATACAATTAAAATACAGTTAAAATACCATTTAAAAATATAAAAAAAAGTACAAATAAAATACTATTTAAAAATACAATAAAATACAATTAAAATGCGGTTAAAATACCATTTAAAGATATAAAAAAGTACAATTAAAATACAGTTAAACTACTATTTAAAAATACAATAAAATACATTTAAAATACAGTTAAAATACCATTTAAAAATACAATAAAATACAGTTAAAATACAATTCAAATACCATTTAAAAATACAATAAAGAACAATTAAAATATGATGAATACATAAAGTGCAGTCAGTTTGCAACAGTCCTAAGTCAGTTAAGAAATTTTGGTTTTTATCAAGAAAACATGCTAAATGGATAGATATCAGCTCTGAAATTAAACTACTATGAGCTATTTTTGTTGTTTTCATTATATTTGTCCAAACAAATGGACCTTTAGTTGGATCAGGCATTAAAATGAACAAGAAACTGAAGAAAAACAAGTGTGGTCTAGTAATTTTTCTGCGACTGCATGTTCTCCAGTGTGATTTTAATGCTGTGTCACAAAACTGACCAAAAAGCCCCCCCGACAGGCTTTACGATAAGAGGATTACAAGTAATTCCATTGAACGAACTGACAAAGAAAAGTCTTCCAGAATAAATGTTAATGTAATTAGAGCGATGTCACCGTGTTTTGCCGTTTGCGTCTGTGTGTAGTTGGAGTGTGTGACCCTTCACACAGTCGCACTAATAGGAAGACATTTATTGGATCTCACTACGGTGCAAAAGTTCTAGACAAGGACGTGTGTGATTGATGTGGAGAACGTCCCACTCATCAGATCCTCCATCTGTGGGAGGGTGGAGGTGGGACAGCAGCAGTAGAACTCATCCATCCTGTAGGTCAGAGGTTCAGGTTCCACAGACACAACAATAGGATCTGAAATGGGCCGGACCAGCAAAATAATAACAGAGAAAAAAGGCAAATTACAAGATGAAAACATTTACATCTGCAAAGTATCTTTTTAAAAAAATGTACAGAAGAGGATTAGGGCCACTGGGGAAAAAAAAAAGATCCAATATTTTTTTTTTTAAATTATTATTCTGAGAAAAAAGTCAGAATTCTGAGATTAATGTCAGAATTTTGAGGGAAAAAAGTCAGAATTTTGAGATTTAATGTCAGAATTTTGAGATTTGACGTCAGAATTCTGAGGAAAAAAAGTCAGAATTCAGAAAAAAGTTAACAAAAGGGGAAAAAAATTACAAAAATGGACAAACATAAGTATCAAACTGAGTAAAGATAAAATCAAAAAAATAAGCAAATTCAGTGAAAAAAATCAACAAAATTGGACAAAATGAATAAAAACTGAGCACAATTGGAAAAAATTGACAAAAATAAACCTAAAAAGTACCACAGTGCCCATAGATAGATAGAAACTAAGCAACACAATAAAGAAAAAAACAGGCAAAAAATTGTCAGATTGGTAGATGGATAATTAACAAAATGAGTAAAAATTAACAAAATCAGGTAAAAATGGACAAAAAAACTGACAAACATAAGCATCAACATGAGTAAAGACAAAATATAAGCTGCAAAATTAGTGAAAAATGAACAAAATGAAACAAAATAAATCAAAAATGAACAAAATCGACAATGTTTGTCTGCAGGAGAACATGATGCTCAGATGAGTCTCTGGTTCCAGGAAGCTGTCAGACGCTCAGTGAAAGCCTGTTAATGTGGCAGCATCTCCCCCTTCCTCCCCCTGAGATCCACCGTCTCACCCTCAGATCAATGTCAGTCTGAGCTGTGCTTCCGTTTAGCCCCTCCCCCATGTTTTACCTCATGACAGATGAACCACAGATACTGGATACTGTCCTCTGGAGGATGGAGCCTGGGTCTGTTCATTGATCCTTCATGAGTCATCCTCATTTGTCTGAATTGTCTTTGTACGATAAAGGGTGAATATTAAGTCTGTTTACGATTTAACACATTTATTTGAAAAGCAAATGAACAGACAAATCTGTGGAAATGATGACAAAATTCAAATCTCACTGAGGAAGAAAAATCTCCCATTAAACTTTATGGGAATATTGATGCTGATTTGACATATAAACATCAATATTAAAAATCAATATAATATTTATCCCATAATATAAAACTGTATTCTAACATTAGTCATTATTGTTTTGTATCCCAGACCCCAGTTAGAAAAGAAACACCTGAATCCAATGTGTCCACATACTTCTGTCCATATAGTGGATGAGTTAGGCAGTTATGATATGAGGATAAATATACTGAAGTTTTTTTGGTTGTGTTTTTGTCTTATTTAATCCTCCTCTATATGGGACCATTAGTACTGGATTCTGGATTTGGTTCCATGTTGTCTGTATCATAACCTCATAAACTGTGTCAATAGTTGCTTTTCCATTGACCTTCAAATTGTGCAAATATTAACTTGCGCATAAAAATTTGCCAAATGGAAACACGACAGTTTCACCAAAAGTCTTGTTTTTCGATTAAAAGTTTTTGCGCTGGCAACAGGTGGTTTTTTGGGCGTAGCACAAATTGTATATCATGCAAAACTGCAATGGAAAGACCTTTTTTTACAGCTAGAGTCAGGTGAATTAAAAAAAACGGATGTTGACGTACGTTACAAGCGAAGAAGAAGAAGAAACGTGTCAATATGTGTGGACACACCAGGAAACTGAATCATTTTTTAATTTAGTACAAGATAGAGGAGTAATATATAATAATAATGAATATATCTGTAAATCAACCGTATAATTATGTTCATTGCCATGTTTATGGAATGACTTCTCATGTCATCTTGTGATAGTAAATAAACAAATCATCGCATTTGTGATTTAATGGAAAACTGACATTACGCACTTCTGTTTTTTTGACATTTAGTAAATATCTGTAAAGTTTTGCACAGATGTCCAATGGAAAAACTACTGATGACATGAGTGATGTTTGTCTTCAGGTCGTTGATGTTTCATATGTTTGTTCCATAAACCATATCTTTAATATAACCCCACAGACACAAACCCAGGGCAGTGGTATCTGGAGGACCAGGTGTCATGGGAATTGGACCGTCCCTTCAAACCCACCAGTGTGGAAATGTTTGATTTCATTTTCCACATTCCCTTCGAAAAAAGGACTAATTATTGTAGTGATGAGGCCTGAGTAGAACCGAACCTTTGACTGGTGAAGTGTAAAACGGGGCTGGGTCTGTGTCTGTGCAACATCCTCTGGGCTATTGTCTGAAGGAAATGACTTTTATTTAGCAGGAAATACGACGGTAAATGTGCGTGTGTCGCATTCCAATGCGTGTTTGGAAGGAAAATGGAAAGTGATTCAGACGTCTGTTTACACATTTGGAAACCAAACGGTAGAACACAGATCTGTAGGGTCGCAAGAGGAGTTATTCATTTTACTACAATAAATTAGGCTTTAACCCTTTAACTCCTGACGTGTCTGTGGTGAGCGTTCTGAATGTATGATTTATTTAAATATTCTGAAAAATTCAACCGTTTTCAATTTCTAATCATGCTGATAGAGTAGATCATGTTCTTTCCATAGACATCTGAGCATGCTCAGTTCACCCCCCACCCCCTGTGGCATGGGGGGTAAAACATAGAGCAGTGAGTGAGACCCACTCACTATAAAAATAGACGGTTTGGGCATTTTTTTTGTTTGTTTGTTTGTTTGTTTGTTTTACACTGTTTTCCTTGTGTTTTGTTGTTTTTACTGTGGTTTCCTTTATTTTATTTTAGAAAAAAAGAGCTCAAAACAAAAACTACTGGGCCCAAAATCAAATATTTGTTGCTTATTTTATTGTTATTTTTTAAACATAATTTTAGTTCATTTTTGGCATATTTTTTATTTTTCTACATTTTGTTTTTTATTTCATTTTATTTATTTATTTATTTATTTATTTATGTATTTATTTATTTATTTATTCAATTTTGTTCAGTTTCTGGCTTATTCTGTTCATTCTGTTATTCTGTTTTGTTGGTTTATTATTCAGTTTTGTTCATTTTATTGATTACTTGGGGTGGTTTTGTTCATTTTGTTTTTTACTTAGTTGTAGTTCTTTTATTATTTTTTTTTATTACGTGTTTTTGCATATTTTGTTTATTTTTCTACATTTTGTTTTTTATTTTATTATTTCTTCTTCAGTTTTGTTCAGTTTGTGGCTTATTTTGTTCATGTTACTTATTACTTTGTTGGTTTATTATTCATTTTGTTGCTTATTTTATTTATTTTTTTGTCCATGTATCTGCTTTATGGAGTTCAGCCAGGTATTAAAAAGCAGCTGGACTGATTTATAAACAAAAAACATAAACTGCTGGGCCCAAATTCAAATCCTTGTTTTTGTTCAGTGTGTTCCAGTTCACAGCTGATGTTCAACATCCTAAATCTCTTATTGATGTCCATTCTAGTGCCTTATTTAGTCCAAACCTGTCAAACTTCAGTTCCTCTCTTTGTCTTTTTCTGTTATTCCACCTGTTTTGACCCTAAAACACACAGTAAAACAAAACCACTGAAGAAAAGGAACACAAGCACAGACTCACAGCAGCTTTAATGAACCTGAAACAGACGCACATTCAAATAACGTCTCTGGTTAAAGCATTAAGGACGTGTTTTCCATATAGTAAAGGCTTGTCTTGGTCTGTTTGTGTATGGGGGGGCGTGTCTCAGTTTGACTGACAGTCAGATGGACCTGTTATGTATTTGGGGATTCCTGTCCTTCCTGTCTCCTTTCCCTCGTTTGTTTGACGGACTTTTCCCAGTTACGCAGACGGTGTTTCCTCTGGTCATATTTTACTGCTCCTCTGTTTCCTGTGCTTAACGTCCACAGGCAGAGGTGATGATCTTCACCCTCAGACCAGGTCAGAGGAACCCCCTTCACTGGGATTTGACAAATATTTCTGTTGCACATTGTCTTTGTCTGTTGTTATCTGACTGGTCAATAGGTCATCAGATACTGTGACGGCACTGTGTGTTCTCTATGAAACTATAGGTTGGATTCATTTCAAAGTTTAGTATTTTATAACTTCCTCAGGACAGTGTCTACAGAGTTTGTTCACAGTTTTGAGAAATTGTGGCTTTTGAAATTATAATGAATTTTTGAAATATTTAAAATGTGCATTTCCTTACAATGGTCCATGCTTTGATGTAGACGGTTCCAGATATCAATATAGTTCTGACTGATCACAGATAGAAGTCATATATGGACTTTAATTTGGGCTCATGACCTTTGACCTTTAGTGACCTCTAAGGGTCAAACTCAAACACACCAATGTCTAGATTTCAACAGTTTTCTCCTCCAAAACTATGGTTGGATTAATTTAATTTTATATATATATATATATTTTCCTTGGGATAATGTCTAGAAAGTTTGTTCACAGTTTTGAGAAATTTAGATTTTTAAGGGGTTTTTTTTCAATTTTTTTAAAAAAATATTTAACCTCCTGAGACCCAGGGAATGTCAGCAAAGTACCAGCTTTTTTTTTGTTTTTTTTAAATAAGTGCCTATATTTGAAACATCATGATTCAACAGTTTTTTCAGATCCAGTTTTTAAAATTTTTATGGAATGTCCTTTGTGGTGGACAGTTTTCTTTTTTTTTTTTTTTGTATAAAGTTGTGAAACTCTTGTTCACAAATATGGACAAAAAAACCATAGCTGTGTCTGAGGAGGTGAAAATGTGCGTTTCCTTATAATGGTCCATGTTTTGATGTAAATGGTTACAGATATAAATATCATTACAATTGATCACTGATAGGAAGTCATATAGGGACTTTCATTTGGGTACATGACCTTTGACCTTTAGTGACCTCTAAGGGTCAAACTCACCAATGTCTAGATTTCAACCATTTTCTCCCCCAAAACTACTGGTTGGATTCATTTAATTTATATACATATTTCTTGGGATAATGTCTACAAAATGTGTTCACAGTTTTGAGAAATTTAGATTTTTAAGGTTTTTGGTTTTTTTTTTGCAAATTTTCAAATATTAAAAATGTCCCTTTACTTATAATCACCCATACTTTAATGGTTTATATCATATAAATGGTTACAGATATTAATATAGATCCTGTTGATCAGTCATAGAAGTCATATATGGACTTTGATTTGGGTTCATGACCTTTGACTTTGAGAGACCTCTAAGAGTCAAACTCAAGGTCACCGATGTCTAGATTTCAATAATCTTCTCTGAAACTCCTTGCTGGTTTCATTTCAAATTTCATATGTGTCTTCTTTAGGACAATGTCTACAGAGTTTATTCACAGTTTTGAGAAATTTTGGTTTCTGAATTTTTGCTGAATTTTTTTTTAATATTAAAAATGTTCCTTTCCTTCCAATGGTCCATATTTTGATGGTTTATTACATGTAAATGGTTCCAGATATCAGTCTAGTTCCTGTTGATCACTGATAGAAGTCATATATGGACTGTGATTGGATGAGTTGAGTTCTGCTCCAGTGAAAGTCCCGCCCACTTCTATAGTTAGATTGATGTACATCCAGACCACAGGACTGGAACATAGAACAGAACCAGGTCTGGAACATAGAACAGAACCAGGACTGGAACATAGAACAGAACCAGAACAGCCTCACACATTCATCATAGAACATGGCGCTGACGTACAGGGACACTGGGACTATTTTTGTCTGTATTAAGGTTTAGCTGAGTTCTACACTCCACAGATTTGTAATATTTGGCAGAAAACATTCAAACACACATTGTCAGGTTGTGTTTTCGGATCCTGTTATTCCCATAATCACATGTTCCGTGTGTTTCCATGGCGGCTGATGCTCTTTGAGGCGTCGACTGGATGTACAGATGCTTTGAAGCTGCTGTGGCGGTGCGTTCAAGTGCTCACATTATCACCCGTTTGCTGATTACAGAGAACACGGTTTGCATTCATGACAGATTCAGGCTTGTGTTTGCTCGCAGACGTGAGGAGGCGCCGCTGGATGGGATGATGATGAATGGACGCTCATTTGAGAGCAAAGTGAGAGCTGGAACATGCTCTGTGGGTCTTTACTTCCCACTGTGACATTTTCTATGGGTGTGACTAATGTGGACATATGGTGTATGTGACTCTGAGAACCTTTGGAACATACCAGTGGGTGCATGATAGTGAGGAATCAAACCCCCACATGTTCCATTCATTCTGTTTTATCGTCATTTCACACTAATAACTGGATCAGAACAGTATCTCATAAACTACAGGAGGACATCAGCTCCCATTCAGTACTTGACATTTTTCTGTTTTATTCATTTCATGTAACGTTTCTGGCGTGTGTTTGTGAACAGAAACGATCAAACTTGGCCTTTTTCTCCACTTGGCGAACAAGAGAGAGCAGTGTTTGGGTGTGAAATAGGCTGAATGAGCTGCAAAATGAGAGGAAAAAGGCATGAAATCCAAAAGTCAAAAAGGTTAACTTCCCATTTCTGTCCCAGCACAAATAAGCAGAGCCAGAGTTTTCTGTCAGACGGAATTCCACAGTAAATCAGACGGAAAGAAAAGAAAAGAATTTAAGTAAAATCGCTCGATTAGATTAGATTAGATTAGATTAGATCAGATTAGATTAGATTGAACTGTACTGATATGTTGGGCAGAGCCATTGGGAAATGAAGGTTCCAGTACATATAGGAAAAACTATAAGACAAAAAGTAAAGAAAATACTAAAAATAATAACTATAAAAACATTAGTGACAGGCAGTTGCACTAGTGAAAGTACTAGTGGAAATAAATAATAAAGTAATAATGATAAATAGGAATCAAAAGTAATTATGTTATTATATACATATATATATATATATATATATATATATATATATATATATATATATATATATATATATATACACTACCAATCAAAAATTTGGACTCACCTGTTTTTTCTTTATTTTCATGACTGTTTACATCGTAGATTCTCATTGAAGGCATCAAAACTATGAATGAACTCATATGGAATTATGTAGTTAAAAAAAGTGTAACAACTCAAAGCATGTTTTATATTTTAGATTCTTCAAAATAGCCACATTTTGCTTTGATTACTGCTTTGCACATTCTTGGCATTCTCTCGATGAGCCGCATGAGGTAGTCACCTGAAATGTTTTCCAAAAGTTTTGAAGGAGTTCCCAGTGATGCTGAGCACTTGTTGGCCATCTGCAGTCCTTGTCATGCCATTTAAATGAGAAGGTGAGTCCAAACTTTTGATTGGTAGTGTATATATATATATAAGAATCTTAGCTTGTATATATCCTATGTTACCCCTACATATATCCTTATCTTCAATATAGTTAGCTTTTTATATATCAGTAGTTTTTGTCACGCTTTAGTAGTACATGTATATTAGATTTTTATCCTGTAGCTTTCGTACATCGCTTAGATATTTCAGTATTTGTGTGATTTTTTTTTTTTTTTTCATGCAGCTCTTTTTTTTGCACTAATTGTTTTTGCTGTTAAACAAATTTTCATTGTTCCTGTTACAGTGACAATAAAGATTTATTCTATTCTATTCTATTCTATTCTATATAATGTGAAATCATGATCGTTCACGTTCACATGCTATCAGGGAAACTGAATGTTTATTATGACTCTTTTTAATCCTGTCTGAGTAAAAGTATCATAGATGCAGAACAGCACCCTCTTCCTGTTTGGAAATGAAAAAAAAAAAACATGAAGTCTAAATGTGAGACACAAAACTGCATCATGAAGGCTGTTTGTGATTTATTTGTCTTTAATTATCATTTAATAAATCCTCTTTAAATGTATTTAATCCATTAACTGGTGAAACTATGAGGCTTATATTTCATAAACTTTAGCCAGAAGAGGTTTTTTTTTTTTTTTTTTTTTTTTTTTTTTTTTTTTTTTTTTTTTTTTTACAGTTTGACTCAGTCCTTTTTCTTTTTTTTTTTTTTTTTTAAACCAGGGGTTGTTTCTTGTAAGTGTTTCTATATTAAATCTGAGCCTCATGTCTCGGATCCTGGTCTTAGATAATAAATAAAGAAACAAAGAACGGAAGGAACAGTGAGAGGCTTTAAAGGCTCAGGAAGTCGTTGTGCTTTAATGGAAGCTGCTGATATGACAGAAAACACACATTAATGCTGTTAGGGCTGCACCACTGCCGCCGCCACCATGCATCTGAATCTCTGTGTGTTTGTGATGGATGTGTTTTCATGTTTCGTGCATCTGGATCCAACTGTAGCCTTTGAACAGGAACAGAATCTGCCAAAGAAATGACAGGAATGGAACCGAACTGTCAGAGAATTAGAGTCAGGTTCATTAAAACATGAAGGAGGAAGATGAAAGGCTGTAGGAGGAGCGTTGGTGGAGTTCCGCAGGGGTCGGTGCCAGTGTCAGGTGTGTTCTACTCAGGTCTATGTGGGAAAATCTAAGCCCAGTTTAACTTTCCCACAGTCGGACTGAAGCCGTTTCTAAAGACTGAACAGCAGTAAAACTAGAGAAGATCAGACAGGAAGTGAGTCATTTATCTGAGTTTATTTATTTCAGCGTCTTTATCAGAAAGATTTCAAAAGTCAACAAATGAGTCAGGATTTGATAACTGGAATATTTAACTGCATTTAAATGAGACCACACAGGGACGCCTTAGTCACTTCAGCAACTGTCAGTTAGTTTCAAATGTTAGCGATTTATTTGACATGATTTAATCACATTTCGGCTGTATTCACACCTACTACGTATGGTTCATTTAAAACAGACCAGAGTTTGTTTCCCTGGAGAGTCTGGACTTTTTTTAGGTGTAAATACAAACATCACTGGTTTGAATCAAACTAGTGGCCCCAGACCACCTCTTCTAGGTGGTCTGGGTCCACTTCCACTTGGGTTCCGGTACTAGTGTGAATATAACCATCCTCAAGCCCAAACAAACCAAAGAACCATGAGCCTTTTTGTGCTTGACGAGCCACCGTAGCTTCTGGAAGTAGTCGAGCCTCATGGGTGGTCAGAGCTAACAGCAGCAGCCATGAGCCGAGGACAGACGTGGACCAATGAGGACACTGAATGTCTCGTGGACATTTGGTCAGACGTCCATTTTACCAAACTTACTCTGAATGAGCTGTTCTGGACAGTTAATATTATTTAACATTATTTCATAAATTTGTGTCTGTAAAGATAGAATACATATTCCGAAAAACAATAACTGCACATAGGACCTCCACGTTTGTTTTTATCAACACACGCTGTCTGTGACTGACTCCACCCCCGATTTTTCTGTCCAATGCCAGTGCAGTTCGTCACATATGTGCTTCTGTTTACAAAGTTTTGTATTTTTTCAAATGTTCAATATATATGAATAAGATATGGAAAAACTATTTAAAACTAATTATTGAATTCACTGATCATGTAGATCACGACTCTCAAACTCATGTTCTTTCAGGTTCCACATTCAGCCTGATTTGATCTCCAGTGGGTCAGACCAATCAAATAATAACATAATAACCTATAAATAATGACAACTGCAAATTTTTGTCTGTGTTTTAGTACAAAAAAACCCCATTAAATTATGAAAATACTTACTTTTATAAACTATCCAAATAAAAAAAATGTGAATGACCTGAAAAAAACAATTTCTTAAGAAAAATAAGTGCAGTTCTAACAATATTATTCCTCAACTTATCATTTCTACATGTGCATTATGGATCAGATCTGCACTAAAGACACTAAACACTGAGGAACAGGCAGAAAATAGTTCAAATTGTGCTTAGTTTTCTTTAGACATTTCAGGTTGTTCATATTTGTTCAGGTTATTCATGTTTTATTGTAACAGGATAGTTTGTAAATGTAAATATTTTCATAATTTAATGTTATTTTTTGCATTAAAACAAAAATTTGAAGTTGTCATTATTTATAGGCATAATGTAATATTATTTTTTTCACATCAAACCGAGAAGAAAATCTGGAGTCATTCTTTTTTGTCGGTTATTCTGCTGTTATTATTTGACTGTTAATCATATTGGTCTGTACATGGAACCTGAACTAAAATGAGTTCCACAGCCTTGACTGTGGAATTTTTGGACTTTGTAAATTCATCCCACAGGCCAGATTGGAACCTTTGGTGGCCTGCATTTGGCCCCTGGGACACATGTTTGAGACCCCTGATGTAGATATTTATATAAGTTTAGAGTAAATTCAAAAGTTATTATATCAGAAACAGAGAAACTGAAGAAAAAGTGACTTTTTTTTTTTTAGCAAAATATACTGTACATAAACCAAGTGTGTCCATTCACTGTCATTGATCAGATTAATGAAGCAGTGTGGTCATGAACCTTCAGTAGGAATGGGAGGACAGCATTATTATTATTTTGATGATGATTGTGATGGTCATGTGGCCTCTGTGTGGTCTGGTATGTGTGGTTTATTTGAGGAGAAGTCATGATAATGGATCATGTGACTCCTTTTAGCTCCTCCGTCTTTTCCTGTGTTTTTGTTGGATCTGAATTCCACCAAATTCCTTCAGTGGTTCTTCTTGTTACAACAATCCTCCCTCACTAATTCTGTAAATAAACCTCATATTCCTCAGTTTTTATAATTAGTGAAAGTCACAGATTGGCTCTTTTCCTTTTAAGGTCGTTCTTCCCATCATACGTCTTAGCGTCTGGTTTCACATTCACAATCCCTCCAGCGATCTGTGTACAATTCAGGACATTCCTGTAACATCGTTAACCCTGTATCCCTGTGAGGAAATGCATCATGGGTAGTTTCCCCTTACTGTTGTTGAGCTATTTTGGTAGCAGAGAGGCCCGAGGGGAAGACCTCAGAGTGGACGGGGATTATCTGTCCACAGCTGGGACGTGAGGAAGGGTCTCCCTCATGGGAAATGTGAACGGACCAGTCGGGGGCGGGGGGGGTGTACTGGGAAGACTCTGGTGATACGATCTTAATCACAATACTAGGATCATGATACGATATATTGCGATATATCACGATATTGGTCACAAGGCGATATTTTTATTTGTAATTCAGCATCCACCGTCATTCAGATTAATAGGGGTGTGTATTGGCAAGAATCTGGCAATATGATATAGATCACAATACGATATATCGTGATATATCACAATACTGGTAATGAGGCGATATGTTTTGTTTGTAATTTAGCATCCACCGTCATTCAGATTAATAGGGGTGTGTATTAGCAAGGATCTGGGAATATGATATAAATCACAATACGATATATCGCAATATATCACAATAACAGTAACAAGGCAATATGTTTTGTTTGTAATTTAGCATACACTATCATTAAAATTAATAGGGGTGTGTATTAGCACGAACCTGGCAATACGATATAAATCACAATAGTATGATACTAGGATGTAATAAAATTTAGCACATCACATTAAATCAAAGTCAGTGGTTTGTTTTTTTTTTTGTTTTTGTTTTTTGCAGTGGCACTGAGAATTCAGCGGTGCCAATGTATGTAGGCAGAACCCTGGTAAGGACCAATGTGTCTGAAAACGAGTCAGATATTTATAATACAAGCATTTATTATATGTCACTTATTTTATGTACAGAATATTACTTATAGAATAGGATAAGAGAAGTTTAGAAGGTTCTCTTTTTTTTTTTTTTACTTTATTTTTATTGTTTATTTTCTGTACATTATAAAACAAGACAAACGGGACATTTGGGATACACTGACTACAATGAACCTTGTGACTAACAATTTTTTTTCGTAGTGTGACGTTGAAATAAAAATAGTCCATTTCTTATCATTAATCATGACTCTGTTCTTCTTCAGTCCTCAGTCTATGCGTCAGAATCTCCATCTCAAATATTCCAATCACAGGTTGTATCCAGTCGTTAGTTACGTCCGCCAAGGAGGTTATGTTTTTGCCAGGGTTTGTTTGTATGTTTGTCTGTTTGTCTGTCCATTAGTGTGCAACATAACTCAAAAAGTTATGGACAGATTTGGATGAAATTTTCAGGGTTTGTTGGAAATGGGATAAGGAAGAAATGATTAAATTTTGGTGGTGATCAGGGGTGGGGGGGCCCACGGGGGGGGTGCAGACCACAAAATTTCATCAAAATCTGTCCATAACTTTTTGAGTTATGTTGCACACTAACGGACAGACAAACAGACAGACAAACAAACAAACAAACCCTGGCAAAAACATAACCTCCTTGGCGTGGGGGGGCCCACGGGGGGGAGGCACTGATCAGCCTTGGCGGAGGTCTGCGCTCTCCGAGTGCTTCTAGTTGTAGATGGTTCTAATCTGCACCATTTTTTTGGTACTAGCCTTTTTACAGGCTGCTAATAGTATTTTAAACAAATATCTATCATTTTTTCTTACATTATTACCAATAATACATCCAAAATACATCACCATACATGTTTTAGGAATTGCATAACCCAATATCTGAACAATTGTTGAATATACATTATGTTTAAATGTTTCTCATAGATGTGTGTGTTACCTTGACCGGACCCAAATATAAACATTTTATTATTTTGTTTGACTTTTTTTTTTACACTAAAACAGAAAAGTGTTTGTATTTGTCAGTATTTCTAGGTTACTCTGTTCGTATTGTACTGGTTCTGATCCACTTTAGCTCATACTGGTGTGAATGTGGAACCTGAACTGAACTGACTTTGACCTTCATATTCTCATATAAATCCTTAAACTGAGCCTTGGTTCCTGCTGTTCTTTATCTGCAGGTTGAGTTAATGTGTGCGCTGCTGTTCTGCCTTTAAGAATCAGTGTTAATCATTAACTCTTTACACACACACACACCTTCAGTTTAACACCTGCATGGATACAGGATCTGATCCGTGGAACTGGTCGCACCTTTAATGCTCCGTAACATGAGCAGCTTTAACATTAAGGCTGTTCGTTCATACTTTTAATCCTTTTATTTTAACTCAGTCTCATATTTAATAAATAACTGAGTCTTAACCTCGTTCTTTACAGCGTTATCTAATGTTTCTGTCTGAATGTGGAGGTGTTGGCTCCAAGCCGAGACTCTGAGGCTTCAGTAATGTGGCTCTGGTCCAGTGTGTGTGAACACGGTAGGACCCCCCACCCCCCAAGGCCTCAGTAACCCTGTACTGTTGTGGTTTCTTTGATCACAGACGACCTCATACTGATTATCACCAAACAGCTACAGGGCATAGAACAGAACAGAACAGAACAGAACAGAACAGAACAGAACAGAACAGAACAGAACAGAATAGAATAGAATAGAATAGAATAGAATAGAATAGAATAGAATAGAATAGCCTGTTGTCATTGTGTGTATAATGAAATTAGGAGTGCTACAGTTTTTTGTTTGTTTTGTTTATTTATTTATTTATCCAGGGAAAAAAGACATCCACACCAAAAACATACATAAAAGTACTGCAGTTGGTGCAAACAATATTAATAAAAAATAAATTTTAGAAAATAAGAATAGAGTGAATATAAAATTACAAAAACGAAAAGTAACACAAGCAAATTGATTATAAAATTTTAAAGTAAGAAGTAAGAATAGAGCTAAAAGTAAAATACAAATTTAAAAAATAGACATAAAATATGAATAAACACAACATTAACAATATTAACAGTATGTATGTCTACGAACTCAGGTCTTTAAAAAAAATAGCACATTTATATTTGGATAAATATTGAATAAATTACAAAAAAATAAAATTAGAAAATAGAAAATTTAAAATTTAATATAAAATTTGACCAAAGTAAAATAAAAATAGAGCTAAAAGTACAATAAAAATAGTCATAAAACATGAATAGACACAATAATTATAACAGTATATTTATCTATGAAGTCAAGTCTATATAAAAATAGTGCATTTATATTTGGATAAATATTGAATAAATTACAAAAAAACAATGAGATTAGAAAATAGGATATTAAATGTTACCAAAGAAAATTAAGAATAGAGCTAAAAATAGAATAAAAATAAAAAATAGACATAACATATGAATATTTACAATATTAACAGTATGCACATCTATGTCTATATAAAAATATTGCATTTATATTTGGATAAATATTAAATAAATTCCAAAAAAAAATAATAAGATTATAAAAAAGGATATTAAATGTTACCAAAGTAAAATAAGAACAGAGCTAAAAGTAGAATAAAAATAAAAAATAGACACAACATATGAATATTTACAGTATTAACAGTATGTATATCAATGAACACAAGTCTATATAAAAATAGCAATATTTGGATAAATATTGCATAAGTATTACATTACAATATTGCATAAGTATTACATTATTATTGCAGAACAAAAGATTATTGAATAGAGTTTTAGTTCCGAATGTTATGGTGATACGTCAGATCATAAAAACATCTTCATGCTTCATTGTTTCAGTCAAACCCATGATAGTTTGAGTCGTATTGATATGAAAACTAACTCCTGACTGTAATTACTGATGTATATAAATATAAATATAAATCTGTGCAGGAACGCTGAGTGTTCCTCTGAGGGTGAATGTGATCCTTTCACTTGTGTTCTTTGGTCCTTTTAGACTTTACACCTTTGTTTCTTTGTTGCCGCTGTGAAATTTTAGCCCTTTTTCAAACACTTCAGCACTATACACACACACACACACACACACACACACACACACACACACACACACACACACACACACAGAGGTATTATTATGGAGGGAGGGCGGCTCTGACCTGTGGAGGGGGGGCAAGGCTCCATTCTGTGGATCTACCCACTGTGACGTGTTGGAGCAGCGACAGGACAGAGGTAGTGAAAGGAAGTCAAAGGTTCTGCAGGACCCAGTAGGACCAGAGCGGAGCGGTGGACGGGGTTCTGTGGAGCAGAGGGTGTAAAGGTTTAAACATGGAGTCGTTTTACAGGAGCAAAGGTAAGAACGGAGCAGGAACGCAGGTGACAGGACGGAACAGAGGACGAGAACCCGGCCAGGGGGAGGAGGGAGGAGGGTTTGGGTTCTGTGGGCGGGGCCAGAACCACAACACAACAGCATGATGGCCTGGGTCTGGGTCTGGGTCTGGGTCTGGGTCTGGGTCTGTGGACCGGGTTAACCTGGACCAAAGTGCACCAGATGAATGAGTCAGTGTGTGTTTGTTCATAAACTACAGCAGCGGTGTCAAAGTCAGGTGAGTTCAGGTTCTGCATTCAGACCAGTATGAGCTAAAGTGGATCAGAACCAGTACAATAAGAACACAATAAACTATAAATGATGACAAATACAAATGTTTCTCTGTGTTTCTGAGTGAAAAAAGTTAAATTACATTTAGGACAATGTTTACGTCTCAAACTTTACTTTAGAAAATGTGAATAACATGAACAACCATGAACCTGAAATTGGAATTTTAGTGTAATTTTAATAATATTCTACCTCAGTTTACGATTTACAATTTATAATGTACATGTGGAAATGATAAACTGAGACAGAGTATTATTAAAATTGCACTTATTTTTCTTAAGAAATTGTTGTTGTTCATGTTATTCACTTTTTTTTGATAGTTTGTACATTTTCCTTAATTTCCTTAATGCAATTAAATTTTTGTCACTCTTAAACATGAAAACAGTTTGTATTTGTCATTATTTATAGGTTATTTAAAACCGAACTGTTCAGTTTGTTCACATTATTCACATTTTTTTGGACAGTTTGTATATTTTCCTTATTTTCCTTAATATAATTTAATTTTTTTCACTCTTAAGCATGACAAAAGTTTGTATTTGTCATTATTTATAGGTTATTTAAAACCAAACCGTTCAGTTTGTTCATGTTGTTCACATTTTTAATAGATGTAAAACAAAAATCATAATATAATTTTCCATTTTCACTATTATTTTTGTCCTGGTTCGTCCTGGTGGGGCTGAATGTGGAACCTGAATGGAACAGTGAGTGTTTATATCCTGAGGGGATGCATTGGAACGTTCTGCTTTTCTATGTAGAACAACTGAAAACTACAGGGACTCCAGAAATAACTGCTCTTGAAGCTACTGAATTCAGTGGGCATTTGCAGACGTATGTGTGAGTGTTGGTCAGATCAGGTCTGAGCTCAAACATGTGGAATCTCAGCTTCTTCTGTTTGCTGTGATGATGTTTACATCCTGTTTGTCTGTCTGAAGGAACGTGGGGAGAACATGCCTGAAACCTGGTAATGACCATGTGCCGGGTTTATCGTCCTCATACCGTGAAACATCCAAAACATGTCATTATCTGACAGTTGGTCCATTTTTACCTCCTGTTTCCAAAAGTAATAACAGTGAATATGGAGCAACCTTCGACCATAAGAAAATAAAACATACAGAACTAGGGGTGTAACGATATCAAAATTTCCTATCACGGTTATTGTGACCAAAATTATCACGGTTATCATTATTATCGTGGTATTGTTGAAATTTTGCTCAAAATGTTCAAAAAGTACTAATACACACAGTGAAAGTATTTAACCAAATTGTATTTAAAAAAACAACAACAACAAAAAACAAATAAAATAAATGGCACAATGTACCTTCTGTTGCAGAAACATTCAAATATTAACCCTTAGTGGTCTGAGCCTATTTTGTCCGTTTTTCAGTCCTTTTGATTTTGCCTTTATATACTATATAAACAAATGTTTACTATACCCATGTTTGGGGTATGTTTTTTTTCCAGCATAACTTCATCTATCTCATCTGCCTATTATTTTTTTCACTTTAACCTACTATAAAAACATAAAAGGACAGAAAACACAAAAAATACAAAATCCGATTTGAAAAATGTATATAATTTCTTGCATAAATAACACACAGATGCTTAACGAACCTTTTCAAAGACTTTAAAAGTGAATATTGGTTCCAAATATTAGGTATATGAAATTAAAATGGTAATAAATTAAAACTACACTCAAATATTTGAAATAAAATCAGATCTCTACATAAACGTTTTCTCTGGAAAAGTGCGGTAATCAAACACGGTTATCATGATAATTAGAATTTAAACGGTATTACTAACCGTCTGCAATTTTACTGTGGTTTATCATTATACCGGTAATCGTTACATCCCTTTACAGAACATACAGTCGTGGTAAAAATTCTTCACCCACCCTTTGTTTTCTTCAATTTCTTGTTCATTTTAATGCCTGGTCCAACTAAAGGTCCATTTGTTTGCATATGTATATTTTTAGTGTGGATGTAATGTGTATTCTAAAATACATGTTCCTTTCAAGGTTATAATAGTTTTGGATTTTTCATTATAGTTTAGTTTTATTTAGTGTTGACTTTTTTTTTCTCTAATTCAGTTATTTTAAATTAGTTTTTAGAGCAGGTTTGGTCGTTTTTATTAGTTTTCATTATTTTCTAAATGCTTAGTTTTAGTTTAGTTTCAGTTTTTTTATATCTTTTATCTTCTTCTCGAATTCAAATAAATCCCAGACAGGACTCTTCTCTTTTCTCCATGTTTCCAGGTAGAGTGGAGATGAAAAGCTGACTCTAAACAACAAGTGACGAGAAGTGACGGACCGTTAAATATTGTATGGTGCCGGTAGCTAAAATTGCTTGAGTGAAATAAATCCCTGTCGTATCAGTCCGACATGGACAAAGATGAAAACGAAGGGAATTTTATCCTTAATTTTTATACGTTTTAGTTAGTTTTGTAAACACACAATACAGTTTCAGTTAGTTATTGATTTTAAAATCTTCTGTGTCTTTTAAAACTTCTGTGTAATTTTTGCATTTCACAAATTCATCCCACCAGCTGGACTGGATACTCTGATGGGCTGGTTTTTGCCCCCGGGCCGTATGTTTGACACCTGTGGCCTAAAGCGTCCCTGTGTGGTCTCATTTAAATGCAGTTAAATATTCCAGTTATCAAATCCTTACTCATTTGTTGACTGACATGATCCACACAGGAGTCTGTACTTGATTATATAACCATTGTTTTTGATGACTTTTGATGGTCTGATCATTTTTTTCACGACTGTATATCATAATACTGGATGGTTTCACAGCGTCTGTCTGTCTGTGTATCTGTGGTTCTGACAAATTGAGACATTTTTAAGTGGCCAATTTGGTACCTGCAGTTGAAGAATAGTCAAGAATTTGACGATATGATACAAATCACAATACTAGGATCATGATGCAATATGTCACGATATATCATGATACTGTTAAAAAGGCAATTTTTTTGTTTGTCTCTTTTTTTAAATGATTATTTCTTTGAAGAATTGAATTACACCAGAAATATGCACAAATACTAAACACATTTTTATTTGATCACAACAGGATCTAATGCTATATCGCAAAATGTTTCTGTGTTAAAACTGAAATTAAATTTTACAGACATTACAGTTTAAGATCCTGTTCAAGTGTTCATATTGTATTAGTTCAGAACTAACATCAGAAAACTATTTTTGTGCAATCCCAACAAAGGAACTAACATTATTTAATAAAAGAGTGTTAAATAATAATAAATAAAACATAAACAAAAAATAAAAATGAACCTCCACAATATCTGCATTTGAATAAATACTTAAAAATACTACAATTCTATACTTTTTAATATCAGTACACTATTGTGAAATAAAACATCACAATATTTTGCAGAACCGATATTTTCTTACACCCGCAGAGCTGATGGACAGCCTTACTGGGAACTGGATCCGAGGTCCGGTTAAGGGTGTTTTCACACTGGGTATCTGGATCCGTACCGTACCTGGATGCGCTCACACCTTTCCCACAGATGTTGCATTCACAAGCACGCTCTGCGACCGGTGCCTGAGTATGAGTGGGTGTTACAGGGCTGAAACAGTAGGTGGCAGTGTGGAAGGAATTCTGTCACTATCCAACAAACGCAGGAGTCAGAAGAAGACAAACCCTTATGTCATCAACCGAGCGACTGTTCTGTTCATTTGTCTGCAATGATGACAGGACTAAATATAACATGAAAAACACTAGGGCAGGGCTGACTGCAGTTAGAAAAGAAACACCTGAATTCAACGTGTCCACATACTTTTGGACAAATAATGTGTGTGTGTGTGTGTGTGTGTTATGTAATGATGCAAGGAGGCTAACACTGTGTTCATTTACGGTACCTCCACTGGACAGTCAGAGTTTAAAGCAGGGGTGTCAAACTCATTTTAGTTCAGTTCCACATTCAGCCCAGTTGGATCTCCAGTGGGCCGAACCAGTAAAATAATAACAGCGAAAAAAGTAAAATTATATTATGATCAGGTTTACATCAACATAGCTTCCTTAAAAATCTGAATAACATGAACAACTTGAATTGTCTTGAGAAAAACAAGTGCAATTTTAACAATATTCTGCCTCGGTTTATCAGTTTATCATGTACACATGTGTGTTACAATTGCACAAAACATTTAGTAACAGGCAGAATATTGGTAAAATTGCATTTACTTTTCTTAAGACATTTCTGTTTGTTCATATTTGTTCAGGTTATTCACGTTTTTTGTAAAAGTATAGTTTGGTAATGTAAACATTTTCATGTAATTTTACTTTTTTTACACCAAAAAGCACAAAGAGAATTTGGGGTTGTCATTATTTATAGGTTATTATGATAATATTTTACTGGTTCTGACCCACTTGAAATCTAATTGGACTGTATGTGTCTGTATGCGGAACCTGAATTAAAATGATTTTGACACCATTGATTGATATCTTCAGTGTAATTTTTGCATTTCACAAATTCATCCTGCGGGTCGGATTGGACCCTTTGGCGGGCTGAATTTGGCCCCCAGGCCACATGTTTGACACCTGTGGTTTAAAGGGTTAACTCTATACTAAACTGACGCTGATAGGGTCGTGTGTCCTTTACAGATTTACCGTCTTTTCATCAGTAGATCCTTCGTTTTCCAGTTTATGTCCCTGTTTCAGCAGCCGGTGCAGTTTATTACCCCCCTGAACTCTGCTGAGTCCACGGGGGGGGGGGGGTCAGAGGGAGTGTGGGGGGGTGTGGGTGTATGTGTGCTGTCCCGTTGTGTGGGATTACTGAGGGAATGGTTCCCGCTGAGCTCCCATCAGGCCTTGCTGTGATCCTCAGACCTCCCACAGTGTCTGATGAACGGCTCTACTGTTGGTTCTGAGTGTTTGGACGTGAGCGGAGTTTCCAACGCAGCCTTGGTCTGGACCAAGGTTATTATCGTTAACGAAAACTAACAAAATGATTAAAACTAGATCTGTAAAAGCATTTTCGTTAACTGACATAAATAAAAACTAGAAGTAAAAGAATAAAACCATAACTAACTGAAACTGTATTGTGTGCTTACAAAACTAACTAAAACGGATAAAAAATTATGGATAAAATTCCCTTCGTTTTAGTTTTTGTCAATGTTGGACTGATACGACAGCGATTTCTTTCTCTCAAACAATTTTATCTGCTGTCACCATGCGACACTTCACGGTCCGTCACTTCTCGTCATTTGTGGTTTCCAGTCGTCTTCTGGTCCCCACTCTACCTGGAAACATGGAGACTAAAGTTGGGAGAAAGCAGCAGAGTCCTGTCTGGGATTTATTTGAATACGACGGAGAAGAAGAGAAAAGATATAAAGAAACTGAAACTAAACTTAAACTAAGCATGTAGAAAATAATGAAAACTAATAACAACTAGCAAACCTGCTCTAAAAACAAATTAAAACTAACTGAATTAGAGAAAAAAAGTCCAAATTAAATAAAACTAAACTAAAATTAAAAATCCCAAACTATTAGAACCTTGGTCTGGACGTCGGTCTGGACGCAGGGTCAGCCTGGGTCTGTCTGACGGTCAGAGCATCAGTGTCCGTATTCATCTCCATCAGATCAGTTTGTGGTCTGAGAACAGGCCCCAGTTATGATCACATGTCAGTTAGTGTCAGAGCCCGTTAAGGACCGTTGGACTGTGGGAAAAAAACAGTGGAAATGACCAGAAAACCAGTATAAGACAGTACATGACAGAGGACTTCTGTGTAAGTGAGTCCATTCTGTTTGACTGTTTAGGAAAGATTATTACCTTCGCCAAGGAGCGTATGTTTTTGTCGGCGTTGGTTTGTTTATTTGTCTCTGTCTGTCTGTCTGTCTGTGTGTCTGTTTGTCTGTCTGTCTGTCTGTTTGTCTGTCTGTGTGTCTGTTTGTCTGTCTGTCTGTCTGTTTGTCTGTCTGTCTGTGTCTGTCTGTCTGTGTGTCTGTCTGTCTGTCTGTGTGTCTGTTTGTCTGTCTGTCTGTCTGTCTGTCTGTCTGTCTGTGTGTCTGTGTCTGTCTGTCTGTCTGTCTGTGTGTCTGTCTGTCTGTTTGTCTGTCTGTGTCTGTCTGTCTGTTTGTCTGTCTGTCTGTGTCTGTCTGTCTGTCTGTCTGTCTGTGTGTCTGTCTGTCTGTTTGTCTGTCTGTGTCTGTCTGTCTGTTTGTCTGTGTGTCTGTTTGTCTGTCTGTCTGTCTGTTTGTCTGTCTGTCTGTGTCTGTCTGTTTGTACGTCTGTCTGTCTGTGTGTCTGTCTGTCTGTCTGTCTGTGTGTCTGTCTGTCTGTCTGTCTGTCTGTCTGTCTGTCTGTGTGCAAAATAACTCAAAAAGTTATGAACGGATTTGGATGAAATTTTCAGGAAATGTTGATACTGGCACAAGGAACAAATGATTAAATTTTTGTGGTGATCGGGGTGGGGAGGTGGGGGGGGCTCTCCGAGTTCTTTTCTAGTTACTGGTATAAACCTCACTAACCTAATGCCATAAATCTCATATTAAAGACATGTTCTAAATACAAATGGAGGTCCCATAAATACAACCACTGTGCTTTATAGAAGCTGTTTAGAACCTGGAACTGTAGTTTGTGCTGCTGTTCATCCTTCACGTATATCAGATTGGATCTAAATACAAACACAAATACATATGTGTGGACATTAGAACTAGAGTAAACTGACCCAGGACGTTCACACAGAACTGGACATGGATGTGATTTACACCTGGAGGCAGATTTTGACTCTGTTTTTGACTCGTACTTGTCATAAATCTGAAGAGATGGGTCAAAACCCACCCAACCAGGTCACGGTTTTCCTCTGAGGGGCTTCTGGGATATTTAAAACTGAATGATAAACCCATGGATCAGCTGGATCTGGGTCAATGGGGGGGTGGGGGGGGCTCTGTATATTTTCTGATTTCATTTATATTGATCATATGTCTGAAATCAAGAGGCACAAAGGTAGATTATTATTCATAAGTAAGAGTCAAGCTCTAAAAAACATCACATAGATATACAGTATTTTTAATAGAATAGAATAGAATAGAATAGAATAGAATAATATAGAATAGAATAA
This sequence comes from Sphaeramia orbicularis, assembly GCF_902148855.1. NCBI lineage: Eukaryota > Metazoa > Chordata > Actinopteri > Kurtiformes > Apogonidae > Sphaeramia > Sphaeramia orbicularis. The sequence continues at coordinate 11,752,996 of NC_043972.1, forward strand.
AATAAAATAATATAGAATAGAATGATATAGAACAGAATTGAGTAGAATCATATAGAATAGAATAGAATAGAATAGAATAGAATAGAATAGAATAGAATGTGTACATTGTGTGTACAGTGACATTAGTCGTGCGACTCCAGTCGGTGCAACAATTTTAACTAGTGGTACCCGGCTCAACAAGCCCCGCCCCTCGCACATATTTGGCCCATTATAGGTAAATGTGAAGATTTTTTTAAAAATTCATTAAAAATTTGAACTTTGACCTACTGTTCCCAAAATGTAATTAGATCCATTCTGGGTCACTGGCAATATATGAAGTTAATTTAGTATGAGTTCAACCAATAGTTTTGCTGCTGAAGTGTTAACAAACAAACCGAACCAAAAATAATTCCTCTTGCCTCTCCTTTGGGGGGTGGGGTAATTAAAAAAAAACAATATGTTAGAAAATAAGAATATTAATCTAAAATTATGGAATATTATATATACATGAGATTACATAAACTAAGAATAAGAAAATGGAATATAAAATTTGACCAAAGTAAATAAAAATAGACATAAAATATGAATAGACACAATATTAACAGTATGTATATCTATGAATGCAAGTCTATATAAAAAGAGTGCATTTATGTTTGGATAAATATTGATTAAATATTGTTATTGCAAGAACTTTGAGCCAGGACATAATTTTCTGTCGATATGATTGAAGTGTGGATTTTCAGCTTTAATTCAAGGGGTTTAATAATAATAATAATAATAATAATAATAATAATAATAATAATAATAATAATAATAATAATAATAATATTGCATCAACCATTTATGAATGAATGAATATTTTTATTTCTATTATTTCTTTATTTTATTTTTATTTTATTTTTTTTATTTTATTTATTTGTTTGTTTGTTATATTTGAATTTTATGTACAAAACACATACATATAAAGAACATACAGTTGACATATTTAGTAACAGAAAAAGGCAGAGTCCAGAGGTGTTTGTCTTTCTGCTTCTTCTGCTCCATCCTTTGAATGACCTGAAATTACAGCAAATAAAACATTAACACAAATTAATCCACATTCAGTTTCTTAAATCACTTAGACAATATTTGACCTTTAAAGCCCTGGAGAATTTGACAAATTAAAACTATTTTGAAACTCAACAACGAGCTAAACAATTTTCTTTCATCATTCAGCTGATTCCATAATTTGACCCCAATAACAGAAAAACAGTCATATTTAACATTTATTCTGATTTTACGTGTTTCAAACATAAACAACCCTTTTAAATTATAATTCCCTTCTCTTAAATAAAAAAAAAAAAAAATAATAATAATACAAACAGGAAGACTTCTGTTCTTAACAGTAAAACTAGTTATAATTTAGGTAGGAATTCTAATGGTTTTTCCTCTGATTTCCTTTTAGACGTGTAAATTTAACAACCAGACCAATAAACAGGTTGTTTTCGTAACATAATTATTAATTTCCTGCCAACTCTTGCCCGTAAATATTGTCCGTAAACAGCTGCTGAAGTCGCATCTATTCTGGGAGGGACATTCCACAGGTCACTGATGTCAGAAGGTGATGATTTAACACGATGTCGGTGACACATGAGAGATCAGAGCCAGGCCGATACTTTATACGAAACCAGGAAAGAGGCGGAGCTAACGTCGGCCACAGTGCGACGTGGGTGGTACGAGTCATAGGTCGGAGGTCGGAGGTCAGAGGGCGTCGACCTCCATAGAAAGAGCAGCTGCAAAACCTCAGTCATGGAACGAATAGAGTTAATAACGTCTGTTCATGTAAAGACACTTTCACTGGATTTATTAGTACGTTTTAGTTCAAAGTCATTTATGTTTAGGTTCCACATTCAGACCAGTATGATCTAAAATGGATCAGAACCAGTAAAATAATAGCAGAATAACCTGTAAATAATGACAAATACAAACTTTTATCATGTTTAAGAGTGAAAAAAGTTAAATTACATTAAGGAAATGTGCAAACTATCCTAAAAAAATGTGAATAACGTGAACAACCATGAACCTGAAATTGGAACTGAAGTGTAATTTTAATAATATTCTGCCTCAGTTTATCATTTGCACATGTACATTATAACTTACAACAACATTAATCAGACCAATATGATCTAAAGTGGATCACAACCAGTAAAATAACAACATAATAATCTATAAATAATGACAAATACAAATTGTTATCATGTTTAACGGTGAAAATTTTTTAATTACATTAATGAAATGTAAGAAAATGTGCAAACTATCTTAAAAAAAAATAGTGAATAACATGAACAACTTGCAGTTTCTTAAGATAAATAAGTGCAATTTAAATAATATTCTGCTTCAGTTTATTATTTACACAAGTTTAGGTTCCACATACAAACTAATATGAGCTAAAGTGGATCAGAACCAGTAAAATAATAACAGAACAACCTATAATTAATGACAACTACTAACTGTTATCATGTTTAAGAGTGAAAAATATTAAAATTACATTAAAGAATAAAGGAAAATATACAAACTATCCTACAAAAAGAGTGAATAACATAAATAATATGAAATTTCTTAGGACAAATCAGTGCAATTTTGATAATATTCTGCTTCAGTTTATTATTTACACAAGTTCAGGTTCTACATTCAGACCAATATGATCTAAAGTGGATCAGAACTAGTAAAATAATAAAATAATAACCTATAAATAATGACAACTACGAACTGTTATCATGTTTAAGAGTGAAACAAATTAAATTACATTAAGGAAATTTAAGAAAATGTACAAACTATCTTAAAAAAATGTGAAAAACATAAATAACCTGAAATTTCATAAGACAAATCAGTGTAGTTTTAATAATATTCTGCCTTAGTTTCTTATTTACACAAGTCTAGGTTCCACATATAGACCAATATGATCTAAAATGGATCAGAACCAGTAAAACAATAACAGAATAACCAGTACATAATGACAAATACAAACTGTTATCATGTTTAAGAGAAACAAAAATTTAACTTACATTAAGAAAATTTAAGAAAATGTGCAAACTATCTTTAAAAAGAAAAAAAAAAAGAAAAAAAAAAGTGAATAACATGAACAACCCGAAACAAATAGGTACAATTTTAACAATATTCTGTCTCAGTTTATTATTTACACATTTACAGATCACTGTGGATCTACAAATACACAAAACATTTAATAATAGGCAGAATATTGATAAAGAATACACTGATTTATATTAAGACATTTCATTTTTGTTCATATTTTTTCAGGTTATTCACATTTTTTTATTAAAGGATAGTTTGTAAATGTAAACATTGTCATATAATTTAACATTTTTACACTAAAACAAAAACAAATATTTGCATTTGTCTGTATTTATAGGTTATTCTGTAATTATTTAACCAGTTTGATCCACTTTAGATCATATTGTTTTGAATGTGGAACCTGAACTAAAATATCTACAGTGCAATTTTTGCTTTTTCCACATTCAGCCCACTGGACCGGACCGGACTGGATCGGACCGGACCCTTTGGTGGCCAGTTTTGGTCCATGGGCCATATGTTTAACACCCCTGTTTATGTTGATGGTCTAGAAGTGAGCACAGACCATTTAATGGGATTGTTTAATAGTTTACATCATAGAAACTGAACCTGACACTGAGATCACGCGACTGTGGTTTGAAACCCAAACCTGCTGTTCCGTCTTTTGTCCAGTAGATGGTGGTATTTATCCTTTAGTCCAGTAGGTGGTGGCATTTACCCAGTTAGTCCTGAAGATAAGGCTCATTCTCGGTGAATTCTCCTCCATAACCCTCTGTGTGTCAGGGATTAGAAGATGATTCATGTCCAAATAAAAGGCAGATCCTTAAATGTGTGTGTGTGTAGATTGAACTCAGCTGACTTTTACAGTTTAACGATAAACATTTACTGGTTTATTGAACTCATGTGTTTGTCCTTCGTGCTCTGCAGTTGCATCATAAATGGACTCATGTTTCTTTTCTGATCAGAGGTTTTTAGATTCTGATTCTTTTAGACCAGTGGTGTCAAACATACAGAATATTATTAAAATGACACCTTTTTTTTCTTTTGAAATTTCAGGTTGTTCAGATTATTCCCATTTTTTGTATAAGGATAGTTAAAATTAAGTAAAATTACATGAAAATATTGACATTAATAAACTGTACTTTGACAAAAATGGGACTAAACCTGAACAAATATGAACATGAATATATACATATAGTGTAAAATGATCTAAAGTGGGTCAGACTAGTAAAATACCAAATATAATAGCCTATAAATAATGAAAATCCAAACTTTTGTCTTTGTTTTAGTATTAATAAATAAATAAATGAATGAATGAATGAATGAATGAATGAATGAATGAATGAGTGAATAAATAAAAGTTACCTTAAAAATGTTTACATTTGCAAAATGTGCTTTTACAAAAAATGTGAATAACCTGAACAAATACGAGCACTATGAAATGTCCTAAGAAAAATAAGTGTTTTTGTTTTTTTTTTTACCAACATTCTACCTGTTGTTAAAAGGTTTGTGAATTTGTACATGTGTAAATGATAAACTGAAACAGAATACTGTTAAAATTTCACTTATTTTTCTTAAAAAATATCAGGTTGTTCTTATTTGTTCAGTTTATTCCCATTTTTTTAAGGATATTTTGTAAATGTAAACATTTTCATACAGTAATTGGACTTTTTTCACTAAAAGAGAAACATTTGTTGTTATCATTAGTAGTAGTAGTAGTGAGTTATTATACCATTATTTTACAGTTCAGATCATTTTGGGCTGAATGTTGAACTTGAACTAAAATGACTTCCACATGTTTTTTACACACACACACACACACACACACACACACACACACACACACACATATGTATATATATATATATATATATATATATATATATATGTTTGTAATGTTACAGATGTATTTGTTCCTGTTTTAATTCCTCCAGTGTATTTTCCTGCTCTGAATGTGCTACTTTACATATATTTTTATTTGCAAATGTTGGTCTTATTGTACTAATACTTCCTCTGTCTGTGTGTTTCAGGTGAGTTCTTCATTTTCCTTCTGGTCGTTGGATCCTAAACATCTGAACCAATAAGTATTAATGTCATTTATCTGATTTAAACCAGACACACAGGAGGGTGTGAAGGTACGACAGCACATTAGGGCCACGGAAGAAAATAAAAAATACTGTCACTGTGAGAATAAAGGAGAAAATATCAAGATAAAACCTTTAATTTTATGAGTATAAAGTCAAATACAAAAAGAGTCTGAATTTTCCTACAATAAAGTCAAAATATTTTGAGAATAAAGTCATAGATTAAAAAAATCCTAAATTTAACGAAAATAATTTCGTAGTTTTATGAGATTAAAGTTGTAATATTTTAAAACTAAATTTGCAATAGAAATAGTGCGATAAAAAGCCCTCATTTATAAGTCCTAAACTTTAATCCTGGTCGATGACAGAGTTTCCAGTTACAGCAAACACAACAAGTGAAGCAACAACTTTCACTTCTGTTGGAGCGGACGACTAATGCTAATGTGTTGATGGTGGGCGGGGCTAATAGGCTCAGTATTTGGTGGGCGGGGCTAATAGGCTTAGTATTTGGCCTTTGTCCGTAAACCTCAAATGAAAGAACCTCACAGAATGTTCCCAGTTCTGCATTACGAGACGAGTGGGTACGGCTGTATTCTGTAAATTATGATGTTTTTCTGCCTGTTTTTAAATTAGACATTATTCTCGTAATGTTATGGCTTTAATCTCATAAAAATACATTATTTTTGTTAAATAAGGAGTTTTTTTTAAATCTACAACTTTATTCTCTTAATATTACGACTTTATTCTCATAAAATTAGTTGATTTATCTTGATATTTTACAACATTATTCTTGTAAATTATGATATTTTTCCCACCTGTTTTAAATTTTGACATTATTCTCGTAATATTATGGCTTTATACTTGAAATACAATAACATTATTCACATGAAAGTTCGACTTTATTCTCGCAAAATTCTGACTCTTTTTGTATTCGAGTTTATTCTGATAAAATTACGGGTTTTATCTGGATATTTTAAGCCTTTATTCTGGTAGTAGCAGTGTGTTTATTTCCTTACGTGGCCCTAATACTCTGTCGTATGTAGGAGGCGGGTGTTTGTCATAACTCTGTTGATTGATTGACAGATTGAACCCACCTTATCGTTTACATGTGTGTTAATGACATGCTTTGGTCTGATTTACACCATGGGGCTGGTTTTACTCCGGCTGGAGTTGCAGTTGTCATAAATCTGAAGGGTTGGGTCAGTATCTGCAGGACCAGGTCATGGGGGGTATTTGACACCCACCTGGGTCTGGGTCTGGGGGGGGTCAACCTGTGGCTCTGGGACTAGATGAGGCCCGTCTGGTGGATCCATGTGGTTTTGTCTGAGTACATGTGTGCAAATCAGATGGTTTGAATTCACTGTAATGATGAAGATGAAACAGAAGTGAACGTGACCCGAACAAATCAGATTCAGCTTAAACTTAGACTTGAAGAAAATTTTTAACCCTTTTTAGTCGATCGTGTCACCGGTGCGACATTTCTGCATACGCCATCATTGAAAAGTTTGGGTTCTTTCTATTGGTCTATAACACATTAGGGTTGAGGTCTGCATAGGCTGAGGGGGAGGGGTGCAAGTGGGCGGAGCTTAGAGCAACAGAGTGCAGTCGGTGAGAGAGAGATGGAAGATTTTTATTACTTATAGCAGCGTTTTAGTGAAGTTTTAGCAGTGTTTTTGCTTGGATTTTTGTAAATGATTGTATATAACAGTGATAGTGCTGTTTTGGAGTGTTCTACTAGTGTGTTTTAGTGTGATTTTGTTAAGTTTTGCTGTTTTTTCACTGTTTTTATCTGTATTTTTGCACTTTGTATAGTTCATTGATGGTTGTATTTGATCTGTAAATATTCTACAAATGTCTGTATATTTGTATATATATATGTGTAAATCTCTATGCAGATCTATTCAGGGTATACACAGATGCAGTGTGTGTATTTGAATCAGATGATGGATGTTTTTGTCAGTGAAATGAGGGGCTCTGAAATGAGTTGGAGACCCCTGATCTAGACGGTCTGTTATAATGGGAGTCCTTAAAGGGTTAATGAGACCAGAGTCCACAAACACTGACATGTTCAGTCTGTTCAGTACCGACAGGTTGAACCGTTCACCCATGAAATGATGCATCATTTATCATCTGTTTCCAACATTTAACGGGTTCAAATATTTCTGAGGCTCCAGACTCATGTTCTTGTCTTTTTCTGAGCTGACGGTAAAGGCTGACGACCTCTGACCTTTGGGAACTGGGTTAGTTTTGTGCTTTACTTTAGTCACAGTTTTGTTTTTTTTATATTTTCTGCAGTAAATCAGACGAGTTGATAAGAGGACAGGTATGGAAGCAAATATGTCTCATCAGATTTTGAATTTTTTGCATCTGGAAGACAAAAATTCAGATACATACTTTCAGTGCAAAAAATCAGATACTTAATTTCAGCGCAAAATAAAAAAAAATAAAAAATTTCAGATACTTAATTTCAGTGCAAAAAAAAAAAAAAAATCAGATGCTTAATTTCAGTGCAAAAAATTTTCTTTAAACAGTTCAGATACTTAATTTCAGTGCAAAAAATTTTTTAAAAATTCAGATACTTACTTTCAGTGCAAAAAAACAAAATTCGGATACTTAATTTCAGTGCAAAATTTAAAAAAAAAAATCAGATACTTACTTTCAGTGCAAAAAAAATTCAGATCCTTAATTTCAGTGCAAAAATTAAAAAAAAAAAAAATTCAGATGCTTAATTTCAGTGCCAAAAAATCCAAATACTTAATTTCAATGCAAAAAAAAAAAAAAAAAAATCCAGATACTTAATTTCAGTGCAAAAAGAAGTCCGTGGTAGAAATTCAGTGGCTTTTATAATTCAAAATCTGATGAGACAGTTTTGCTTCCATAGACGAGCGTATGTTGACATGAGGGCGTGTGATTATAGGAAGGGCGGGGCCAAACAATGCTCGTACAGTTTCTCTGAACTTTACGCACAAAGTAAAAATGTCAAGAATGTTTGTGTGTGTGTGTGTGTGTGTGTGTGTGTGTGTGGGGTTAGTGTCAGTGCACTTGTACTGACTTTTATGGGCCCTAACAGTGCACAGATCTGCACCGTGCCTGTTTCTGACGAACACCGGCTCACATTTCTAAACCTGAAGGCGAGTAATGGAACACACCTGCCATCAGTTTTACAAAGACAATTAGATCATTGGAGCGACTGTACAACGATATGACATGAACCTGATCCTCTATTATATCAAAGTCCCCTGAGGTCCATGGAGTTTATACAACATTTAAAGGACACATACAGATTTACCACAGGAATGCATACGTTTATGACGTTTATGTAGGATAGATAGAGAGACGAATGAAAGGACGGACGGACAAAAAAAATGGCAGATCGATCAAAAAAGTTAAGATAAAGGGGGAAAATTACAAATATAAGCATCAAAATGAGTAAAAACAAAAAATAAGATGCAAGATTAGTGAATAAAATTAGACAAAATGAATAAAAAACAATTTAAAAATAGGCAAGAAAATAGACATAAGCTGCACAATGAACAAAAAATAGATAAGTAATGGTAGATGAATAAAAAGAGTTGACAAAATAAGGGGGAAAAATGGACAAATATAAGCATCAAAATGAGTAAAAACAAAAAATAAGATGCAAGATTAGTGAATAAAATGAAACATAATGAATAAAAAACAAGAAAAATAGGCAAGAAAAGTTGACATAAGCAAGCACAATGAACAAAAAATAGATAAATAATGGTTAGATGGATTAAAAAAGTTAACAAAATAAAGGGGAAAAATTGAAAAAAAAAGGACAAACGTAAGCATCAAAATGAGTAAAATAAGCTGCAACATTAGTGAATAAGATGGCACAAAATTAATTAAAAAAAACGATTAAAAAAAAGGCAGAAAATGGACATAAGTAGCACAATGGACCAAAAATAGATAAATAATGGCAAATGGATTAAAAAAGTGAACAAAATAAGGGGGAAAATGGATAAAAATTGACAAACATAAGCATCAAAATGAGTAAAAACAAAAAATAAGATGCAAGATTAGTGAATAAAATGTGATAAAATTAATAGTGGCACAATGAAAATAAATAAATAAATAATACATGGTAGGTTAAAAAAGTAAGCATCAAAATGAGTAAAGATAAAAAAAAAGGTACAAATTCAGTGAAAAAATGAACAAAATGAATAAAAACTGAACAAAATAGCTGAGAAAATTGCCAAAAATAAACATAAATAAGCAACACAATGAGCAAAAAGAATAGAAAACCTGGATGATTAACTTTCATTTGGCAAAATTAACTGTAATGTTCAGTATGAGAAGGTGCAAAATGATATTTAAGTGCAAATAGGTTTATATTTATGTGAAGGTGAAACTCTCCTTAAGTTTCTCTGGTTGTGGTTTGGTCTAATTCCTGGGCTGCAGAGGCTTGTTTTCAGAGGTTCGGTCTAATTCCTGGGCTGCAGAGGAATGTTTTCAGAGGTTCGGTCTAATTCCTGGGCTGCAGAGGCTTGTTTTCAGAGGTTCGGTCTAATTCCTGGACTGCAGAGGCATGTTTTCAGAGAAGTGGAGGGTGAAACCTGAGAATCTGTAGAAACTGAATTCTGAGAACTGAGAACATGTTCCTCTTACAATCCCCTTGGACCCCCTCAGATCCCCTCAGACCCCTTCGGACTCCCTCAGACCCCCTTGGACCCCCTAGGACCTCCTACGACCCCCTCGGACCCTCCTATAGTAGCTCCACGTGTCCAGATGAACCCACGGTTCCTTTCAGGAGCTGCTCCACGCTGGTTTTTCTTAGGTTGAGGGAAGGGAAGCTGCCCATTGTTTGTTCTGTTATTCTGTCTTTGAGGCAGGACTCTGTATCATAGTGGAAAACAGGATATGGACACGAGTTTACAGCACTGATAAGAACAAGTAAAGAGGGAAGTAAATGCCATCCTGCAGCAGCTGGAGGTGGGGTTCGGACCCGGCCAGGGGAAAGCCCACAGGGGGGTTTTAAACTGTTTATTTATTTATTTATTTAACCTTTATTTAACCTGGTTGGTCCCATTGAGATGGAGGGTGGCAGCGATACGGTCCCATCATTAATTAGAGTTTTACAATAATAAAAGCATTTGCAAACACAGAAAATATGTATAAAAGCAGTGGAAACATTTCCAAACCAAGGTTATCATAGTTTTGGATTTTTCATTATAGTTTAGTTTTATTTAGTTTTGACTTTTTTTTCTCTAATTCAGTTAGCTTTAATTCGTTTTTAGAGGAGGTTTGCTAGTTTTTATTAGTTTTCATTCTAAATGCTTAGTTTTAGTTTAGTTCTGGTATTAATTTTAGTTTTTTCGTATTTTTTCTCTTCTCTGTCGTATTCAAATAAATCCCAGACAGGACTCTGCTGTTTTCTCCCAACTTTATTCTCCATGTTTCCAAGTAGAGTGAGGACGAAAAGACGACTGTAAACCACAAGTGATGGACCGTGAAGTACCGTATGGTGCTGCTAGCTAAAATTGCTAGAGCGAAATAAATCGATTTCGTATCAATCCGATGTTGACAAAGACAAAAACAAAGGGAATTTTATCCATAGTTTTTATACGTTTTAGTTAGTTTTGTAAACACACAATATAGTTTCAGTTAGTTATTGTTTTTTTATCTTAATTGTAGTTTTTATTTATTTCAATTAACGAAAATGTTTTTTCAATTCTAGTTTTCGTCATTTCGTTAGTTTTTGTTAACGATAATAACCTTGTTCCAGACAAACAGCTTTGATTCCACAGTTTTAACACTGTCTTTAAAACCATAATGATCCAATGCTACTTTAAATAGTTTTTAGCTTTTCTCACCATTATCACCATTTATTGTTTGTTTGTTTGTTTGTTTGTTTGTTTATTTTGAATTTTGAATAAAAGGGGGCACTATTTAGCATTTAGCATGAGCCACATTAGCTGAAGGCCTTAAAATTTTTCAGCCTATGCTTTTATTTTTTTCTGGTGGACTTAATTTTAAAACAAGAGATCATTCGGGTAAATTGAACTTAATTGAAAAGGTGGATGATGTTTTTTTTTTCTTTCTTTCTTTGTTTTTTTTTGGGGGGGGGGGTGAGCCTTATTTAATGACATGAAGGGTTTTTTTTTAGGCTTATAAAGTTTTATATTTTCAAACACTTTTTTTGATAAATGTCTAATTTTTGATGTTGCTCAATTTTATTTTGAGACACTTTTTTGTGGAAGTGTATTTTATTTGAGGAGATTATTTTATATAAAAAAAACATACAAGTTTATTTTATTTATTTGTACAAATTTATTTTTTAATAAAATTTTTTTTTTAGGAGATACTTTTTTTCATGCAAGTGTATTTTTTTTATTTAAGGGGTACATTTATTTTTTCAGATACTTCTTTTTAAATAAATCACAATCTCCTTTTTTTGTCTTATAGTGGATAATTTTTTAGGCTGTTGCATCTGTGGGCCACCGTACTTGTCTGATAAAGGGTTAAAAGATGACTCCAGCTCTATTTGACATCCAGTTTTTGTTTGTTTCATACACACATATGACCAGACCTGATGTTCTGTGGCTCTGGGTGTGGTTTCATTTCTCAGTGTAAATTACATCTTGGATTCTTTCCAGAACCACAGATAATGTACTGAAAAATACCATCTACAGGCATAATTGGAATGAGGTACTTTTCCAAAATACTAACCTGTGACATGTTGATGCCCAGTGGGTGAAACTCTGCACTAAAGTCATAAATCACCTGCTGTTTCTCAGACATCAGAAACATCTTCCAGTTAAATGGACATTCTTTTCTCATGTAAGGATCTGATTTATCTTTTTCTCACTCATATTTGTGCATGAAAGGACACGTTAGGTACGTTTCAGTGCCGTCATTACACAACCAGAGTGTCCCTGAAGGTCGTTAAATACTGGAAAATGTGTCTGAAAAAAACCCATAAATGACTGATGGGTTTTGACTGGTATTTCTGCAGATTAGTTTTATGTTCTGTTAGTTTGTCTGTGCAGAGGCTGAAGTCTTTAACATTCAAATTAAAATATATGTGTGTGAGAGCTTTTGGGCGGTGCCCCCCCACCCCCCCACCCCAGTGCTGGAATGACAGGATTTAAGGAAGTAAAGCAGATTCCTTCATGTCACATTCAGAACCACAGACTGACTTTGTCTCTAAAAGGTGATGATACAGGGTGGGGAAGCAAAATTTACAATATTTTGAGGCAGGGATTGAAAGACAGTGTATGACCAATTAGTTTATTGAAAGTCATGAGAATTTATTTGCCACAAGAAAATTTACATAATAGAAAATGTTTTTATTCTATGTGTCCTCCTTCTTTCTCAATAACTGCCTTCACACGCCTCCTGAAACTTGCGCAGGTGTTCCTCAAATATTCGGGTGACAACTTCTCCCATTCTTCTTTAATAGTATCTTCCAGACTTTCTCGTAATAGTTTTGCTCATAGTCATTCTCTTCTTTCCATTATAAATAGTCTTTATGGACACTCCAACTATTTTTGAAATCTCCTTTGGTGTGACGAGTGCATTCAGCAAATCACACACTCTTTGACGTTTGCTTTCCTGATTACTCATATGGGCAAAAGTTTCTGAAAAGGTATGGATAATAGTGTTAGGTATGATTATGACATCAATATATGTTTGGTTTCAAAACAATTGACGTAGTGCCTGCTGAGAAAAAACAACTAAATTTTCATTGTAAATTTTGCTTCCCCACCCTGTACACCACGAAATGTACTGTTATTTTACAACAGGTTCCACATTCAGACCAGTTCAGGCTCAGAAAAATAAAATACTATCAGAATAATCTATAACCAATGTCAAATCCAAACTTTTATCTGTGTTTTAGCAGATTGATCTTATGCAATCGTGTTGTATGTGACGCCAGTTTATTGCATTTGGCATGATACGTACACATTTTCATCCTTTCACGTGTTATTTAATGCCATTTGATGGAGTGTCAACGCGCTAGCTGCTAATCGCTAACACCAAAACCTAAAGCTAACGCTAATTGTGCTAGCCGCTAATGCCACTAATTGGTAATCACGCTAATTGCTAACTGCTAACCCTAACCCCTAACCGCTAATCAAAATAATGGTGTGTTATTATACGCAGCATAAATATACACGCCTAGCCCTAACCCTAATCCTAACCCTATTCCTAAACCTAACCGTAACCACTGATCGTGCTAGCTGCTAATGGCACAATTCGGTAATCGCACTAATTGCTTACCGCTAACCCTAAACCTATCCTTACCCCTAACTGCTAATCGAAATAATGGTGTGTTATTTTACACGGTGTAAATATACACGCCTATCCCTAACCCTAATCCAAACCCTAAACCTTACCCCAAACCTAACCCTAACCACTAATCGTGCTAGCCGCTAATGGCACTAATCGGTAATTGCGCTAATTGCTAACCGCTAACCCTAAAACTAACCCTAACCACTAATCGCACTAATGGCGTGTTATTTCACACGGCGTTAATATAAACGCCTAACCCTAAACCTAACTCTAAACGCTAATTGCGCTAACCGCTAATGAAACTAATCGGTAATTGTGCTAATTGCTAACCGCTAACCCTAAACCTAACCCTTAACTGCTTATCACGCTAATGGTGTATTATTTTATGCAGCATTAATATACACACCTAACCCTAAACCTAACCCTAAACCTAAGCCTAACCCTAACCCTAACCGCTAATCGCGTTAATGGCGTGTTATTTTTTAAATATACACGCTGAAAACTTATAATGCGTACAGATAACACGCCACTTAAAAGTGCGTGTTATCTGTACGCAATTCATGATATCACATTGGTTTTAGAGTGACAAAAAAAGTTAAATTACACAATGAAAACGCTTACATCGACAAACTACCCTTTAAAAATGTGAATGTGCTCAACCATGAACAACCTGAAATGTCTTAAGAAAATAATAAAAATAACAATAATAGTAATAATATTAAAAAATAATAATAATTTTACTATTATACCTCAACTTCATTTATATATGTGCATTACACAAACACTTGGTAAAGGGCAGAATATTGTTAAGGCTTTTCTATTATGTCACATCTCAGCTTATTATTAACACAACACACAGATCACAGTGGATCTACAAATACACAAAATATTTAATAACAGGCAGAATGCTGGTACAATTACACTGATTCATATGAAGACATTTCATGCTCATATTTGTTCAGGTTTTTCACATTTTTTGTGAAAGGATAGGCTATAAATGTAAACAAGTTCATATAATTTTACTTTTTTTAACTAAAATAAAGAGGAAAATTGTATATTTATCATTATTTCTAGGTTATTATGGTAGTATTGAACTGGTCTGATCCACTTTAGATCATATTTAGTTGAATGTGGAACCTGAACTAAACCAGTTTTTACACCTGGACTGTTATTATCTAATACTAAATCATCCCAGAGGCTGGATGGGACCTGTTGGTGGCAGAGGTTGGGTTAGACAGTTTTATTGTCTGTCCTTTTGACAGACAGGGTTGTAAAAATTCCATCATAACACATTATTATTATCTGTCATTCCAAATTCATTCAAGACAGTGTATGTGTATGTGACAGTGTATCATTATTTAATGATAATGAGACATATTTAGTAGTATTTAATGTCCAAAAACATCTCAATGATGCAGCAGCTGTAGTTGCTGTTGGCTGATAAACCAACGTGACATCATGACTCACATAAATACAACACTTTTAATTAGTGTGCTATCTGTATCTGTGACTGAAGTTGACTAAAGTTGATTGAAATTGATTGAAGCCGATTGGAGTTGACTGAAGTTGATTGAAGTTGACTAAAGTTAACTGAAGTTGATTGAAGTTGACTGAAGTTGATTGAAGTTGACTGAAGTTGACTGAAGTTGACTGAAGTTGATTGAAGTTGACTGAAGTTGATTGAAGTTGATTGAATTTACTGAAGTTGATAGGAGTTGATTGAAGTTGACTGAAGTGACTGAAGTTGACTGAAGTGACTGAAGTTGACTGAAGTTACTGAAGTTGATTGAATTTACTGAAGTTGATGGGAGTTGATTGAAGTTGACTGAAGTTGACTAAAGTTAACTGAAGTTACTGAAGTTGACTGAAGTTGACTGTCCTGAACAAAATTGCTCATACATTCATTTTTTTCTTTCCACTCTGAGTAAAGAATGTGACTGATTCACTGTGTCCAGATGGGGGGTGTTGTTGTGTGTGTGTGTGTGTGTGTGTGTGTGTGTGTGTGTGGGGGGGGGGGGGGTTATGGCGCTCATAAATCTCCTGGTTGTGCGTGTGTGCGTGTGGGCGGAGCCACCTGCATTGTGTTGCTGTGTGTGTGCTTCAGCAGATGTTGATTATCTATAAATAAAACTCTTCAGGTTTCAGTTCAGATCGAAGGCTGCCATCCGGATCCTGTGTCAGGTTTTGTTGTTTGGTGGCCGGTTGCCATGGCAACGGCGAGGCCACGTCGGAGCGCGTGGACCGTGGACGGCGCATGGTATTTGCCTAACCTGTGGGCGGTGTTGCTATGGCAACCAGAGCCCAGCCTGGCCACACCCCTGCATGGATTTGTAGGCGCTGACTCATGTTGGAAATATTCAGTCTTCTGTGTGTCCTTGGAAATGAAACTAAGAGTTTTTGGGACATTTTAGCTCATACATCCTTCCTGTTCTTTAGTGTCATTTCAGTATTTGTTTTTTTTTAACTTCTGTGTAGATAATAACCCCCACCCCCACCCCCCGTCCTGGCAGATGAACAGGCTGGCACACCCTCCTGCCATTTCATCCGTCCACAGCACCAGACACCAGCTCCATTTCATGAGTTCACTTTCATTTTACAGTATTTTACAGCATTGTGTAAAAAAAGAAACTAAGAAAAAACCCTTTGCTCTTGTGGTTTAACAGGCATTTAAAATGTTTAGACCAGATTTAATGCTGCACATGAAGTAAGTCAAGTAAAATAAACTTTGTTGTCCCCTGGGGGCACAGTGCTACATATCATTGCTTCACAAGATAAAAAACATCATCACATGAACACATTCTTTTAGTCCACAGGTGTCAAACATGTGGCCCGGGGGCCAAAACCGGCCCGCCAAAGGGTCCACTCCGGCCCCTGGAATGAATTTGTGAAATGCAAAAATTACACTGAAGACATTAAAAATCAAGGATATTAAAATAATTTTAGGTAAATTCAATCTAAAATGGGTCAGACCTGTAAAATACTATCATAATAACCTATAAACTGCAAATTTTCCTCTGCTTCAGTTTTAAAAAAGTTAAAATTACACAAAAATGTTTACATTTACAGACTAGCCTTTTACATAAAATGGGAACAACCTTAAATGTCTTAACAGTACTCTAATTTTCCCAATATTCTGCCTGTTACTAGATCCACTGTGATCTGTAAATTATAATGCACATGTATAAATTATAAACTAAGGTGTAATATTGTTAAAATGGCACTTTTTTTTTTTTTTTTTTTTTAAGAATTTGCAGGTTGTTCATATTTGATGATGTTATGTTCCAGTACTGTTTGTAGATGTGAACATTTTCATAATGGAATTTGACTTTTTTTTCACTCAAAAACATAGAAAAAACTTTGGAGTTGACATTATTCATAAGTTGTTATCCTATTATTTATATTATTTTACTGGTCCAGCCCACTTTATAAAATATTAGGCTGTATGTGGCCCCTGAACTGAAATGAGTTTGACCCCCCTGTTTTGGTCTGTCATATAAAACAGACATGGACTACATTTGACAATCACAACACAGAACATATAGAGACACCTAAAGTGCAGGGGGAAAAAAAAATAGAGTGCTAAGTGCTAAAGTGCTGTGTGTTTTAGGGTGACCAGGTGCTTATGAGCCACATATGGGACAAGGAGTGTGTTTGTGTGGGACAATGTGGGACAAGTAACTGTAATGCTGGAACAAAGTCTAGATTTTTAAACAATGTACATCTTATTGTCGAGCTTAAAATTAAGAATAACAACAGTGTGATTTGGTTGCACACAGTATGCATGTTTCTGCACTGGGCATTTATTTTTTGCTTTTTTTGCACAGATTTCAGCAACTTTTTTTGCTTGTACAAACAAAACAAAAAAAAAATCTACTTTCAAAAACTCAAAAAAGAAACCTCAAGTTTCAAATATTGTAATTAAATACTTTTAGAAAATCAGCTTTTTTTTTTTTTTTTTTTTTTTTTTTGAGTACATGTTCTCAACCCTCAAAGGTAATCTATGTGCAATAAAACAAAAAGGCAGAACTGACAACATTAGAACAGCTGTTTCCACCTCCAGTCAAACTGAAATTACCTGGACCTACAACCTTTGTGCATCCATAAACAGAACAGTCAAACATTTAGCATTCTAACACAGTAACAAAAACAGAATAAGATAAAGTAAATATCCTGTGGAATTTTGTCAGAAAATAAATATCCAAATACTTAAGAAAAGCGTATTTTGTCGCCTCAAGTCTCTCAGTTCAAACTCCAAACTTAAAAAATAGTTAAAGGGAATCTGGATCAAATCTGACCAAACATCACATACATACAGTGTCATACTCGCCTCTATGCATGATGGAGAAATAAGTTGGACATAGTTCGCAGAATACCCTCTGTCAATCATCCCCCCCCCCGCTTTCACCCATAAACATTTTCCCATTCTTTTCTGTAGTTGCATTTTCTTTTTTTGCGCGAAGTTTCAATGATTTCCGCCAATATTTGCATGTCGGTGTCTGAGGCTTTTTTCTGTTTTCTGTGTCAGTGGGCGGAGCTCAGGAGGACACAGGTGACAGGCTGATGGACTCCTGACCCCACATGTATGTTAGTTGATTGACAGCAGACACAGCCAATGGCGATTGCACTGTCTCCATTATAAAATGAAAGTCATGTTTGGAGAAAGACGACTGTCCTGCACTTTGGAGAGCCAGTCAATCAAATGTGGGACATCATCTAAATTTGCGGGACGTGTAAAAAATGGTCATAATGCTGTGCAGTCCCACACAAAGCAGAACACCTGGTCACCCTAGTGTGTTTGTTGCACGTTGCTCTATTACTCTAGTTTTTAACATCATTGTTCAGCAGCTTAATGGACGTTGGGACAAATGCTAGTTTGAGGCTAGTTTTGCGCTTTGGTATACGAAATCTTCTTCCTGATGGAAGAAGTTCGTATTTGGATAACAGTGGATGAGTCGGGTCTGAAGAGAGTTTTGTTGCTTGTTTCATGACTGACTGGTTATACAGATTAGTTGTAAACCGTTTTCTCTTTATCCCCTTGTCATTTCATCAGTCTCAGACCAGTCTGAATCTGTTTTATGCCTCAGGGGTTCATTATTTTCAACTGGTGCTCGTCTGAAACCTGTTGAGTCTCTTAAACCATGGCATCATAACGTGGCCTGTGGCACATGAAAAGAAGATTTGCATAGGTTTTTCTCTTTGAGCTGTTTTTCTGCTGATTTTCTTATAACCGTCTGACTGGGAGGTTAACTCGCTGCTTTTTAACTTCGTACAAAAGCTTTAATTACTGCCAATAAACTGAGGAACAGGACACAGTTGTTCAGTTCAGTGTGTTCGGTGCCTTCTGCAGACTCTTTTAGTCTGGACGTCTTTGTTTTCTGCCTTTCACCATCAGTTTTTTTGTCCTCCCTCCTTTGTGTTCACCCTTCTCTCTAATCGTTGGGTCTGTAATTTGCGAGTTTTCCCGAACAAGGCGTCCTGTGTGCATTCCCTCATTGGTCGAGGCAGGAATAAAGCGTGGGTTTTTGTAGATGTTGTTCCTTAACCCTTAGATGTAGAAGTGGATTAAAATGACCCACTGTTTTCTTCCAATATCTGTGTAATGAAAAGTTATTATTATTTCATATTCCAGGTATTCCTCAAAAAGATGTTATTGACATCATGACATTTAAAATTTTTAATTGTCTTTTATAGATTTTCTATAATTGTAGTTTTTGTATAACTATCCCAAACTTCCACAGGTGGGTCAGAATGACCCATATTCATTTTCAGTGGAATTTCTCCCACCCTTATTGTTGTTTACAGTCATAATGTATGTTTATAGGTATATTCTAGTTTCTATTTTTACATTTTCTACTCTGTTCCTTGTTGCACCGTGGGCCTTAGGGGTTCTGTCATTTCAGTTTTCTGAAATGAAGCCGACGTCAACTTTACCAAATTTCATCTGAATCTTTGATTCATTTGACATTGTTCTCTTTAGAACACCATCACTTCTTCTGTCCTTCCTCCTTTGTGTTCACCCTTCTTTCTAATCTTTGTGCCTATAATTTGTGAGTTTTTCCTAACAAGGTGTCCTGTGTGCGTCCCCTCATTGGTCGAGGCAGGAATAAAGCATGGACTCTTGTAGATGTTGTTCCTTAACCCTTAGATATAGAAGTGGATCAAAATGACCCACTGTTTTCTTCCAATATTTTTGTAATGAAAAGTTATTATAACATATTTCAGGTGTTCCTCAAAAATCATGTTATTGACATCATGACATTTACATTTTTTAATTACCATAGGCAGATCAAAATGACCCATATTCTATTTTCTTTTTTTCTTTTTCTTTTTTTTTCTTTTTCTACTCTGTTCCTTGTAGCACTGTGTGCCTTAGAGGTTTCATCACTTCAGTTTTCTGAAATAAAACCGACTTTGACTTTGTCAAATTTCATCTGAACCTTTGATTCGTTCTACTTTCATGGACGTGGACAGTGTTCTCTTCAGAACACCATAACTTTTTCTGTCCTTCCTCCTCTGTGTTCGCCCTTCTTAATTGTTGAATCTGTAATTTGCAAGTTTTTCTTAACAAGGCGTCCTGTGTGCATCCCCTCATTGGTCGAAGCAGGAGTAAAGCGTGGACTCTTGTAGATGTTGCTTCTTAACCCTTAGATGTAGAAGTGGATCAAAATGACCCACTGTTTTCTTCCAATATCTTTGTAATGAAAAGTTATTTCATTTCCTAGGTGTTCCTCAAAAAACATGTTTTTGAAATCATGACATTTACATTTTTTAGTTACCTTTTATAGATTTTATATAATTGTAGTTTTGGGATTACTACCCCATGCCTCCATAGGTGGGTCAAAATGACCCACATTCATTTTCAGTGGAATTTCTCACACACCTTTGTTGTTGTTTACAGTTATAATGTATGTTTACAGGTATTTTCTAGTTTCTATTTTTATGTTTTCTGTTCCTTGTTGCACCGTGGGCCTTTGAGGTTTCGTCATATCACTTTTCTGAAATAAAACTTTGACTTTGCCAAATTTCATCTGAACCTTTGATTCATCGACATTGTTCTCTTTAGAACACCATCACTTCTTCTGTCCTTCCTCCTTTGTGTTCACTCTTCTCTCTAATCGTTGAGTCTGTAATTTGCGAGTTTTCCCGAACAAGGCGTCCTGTGTGCGTCCCCTCGTCGGCCGAGGCAGGAATAAAGCCTGGGTTCTTGTGGACATATGGGGACATGGGCCGTGGTATCCGGGGCAGCACAGAGGATGTGTCCACTTTGGCAAGGCCTCAGATTTATGGTGTAGATGTTCTGCATTTATGGGACACAGATGAAAAGATTCCCTTGTTCTTTTCCTCACAAACACCCTCCCTACCCAGACAGGACCCCCCACCCCCCCGTCCAGTCCTGCCAGTCCTGGTCCTTTTAGCTCTTTTAGCCCCATCCTGTGTGGCATGTTGCTCAGCTGGACGGGCAGCGGCGGTCCGGTTCTAAACGTCTGTTGTGTTCGGTCGGTGGGTCCGAGGTCGTAGAATGTCAGATCGCAGCAGCGTGGATGCCGGAGACCCCCTCGGAGATCGGTTCTGGCTCAGCCCACGGAAAGGTAAGTGGGGGGTGGTCTGGGTATTGGTCGGAGTCTGTCATGGAGAGGTGTGGTCAGCCGCCGTTTGTCATCCTCCGTTCATGTTTTGGAGTCTGGAATAGAAAAGGCGGTGGGTTGAACAACAGTATCTGAGCCTGTGCAGTGCCTGATCACATCTCCTGCATGCTGATGCTTGGCTCCGGCTGCTGCTGAACGGAGCCGGAGAACAACTTTCACAAGGGAAAGAACAAGAGAAGCAGAGACTGGCTTAGATTTTCTGTCCAGATTTGACTTCTGGAAGTAGTTTACAACACAAAACCGTTTCTGTGGTGGTTTGTAGAGTCTGCACAAGAGCCAGGGCTGACTTCTGTTACCTCCATGTCAAACAGCAGGAAATATGTTCTGCTTTGTGTGTTACATTTTGCAGGAGGGAAGTAATAAGTATGTCCCAAAGTACTGCTTTAACAAATGTGAGATGGTGAGAGATGAAAACATTGGCGTCCTGTGTTCTAAACGTGTTCTAAACTAAACATGATCCACCGCTGATGCTTTAGGTGGTGTTAGAAATCAGAATGAGACCCCAGAGCAAACATTACACCAAACTGTGCAATAACCAAACACATGCAATAATCAATAATCTATATTATAATACTGGAAAATCTCTGAGCGTCTGTCTGTGTATCTGTCTGTCTGTCTGTCTGTCTGTCTTTCTGTCTGTGTGTCTGCACGGTTCTGAGAAATGTAGACATTTTGAACTGGCCAATTTGGTTCGTACAGTTGAGGAATAGTCCCATCTCTTCATTAAATATCTCTTTTATTTAAAATTCCCTTTTTTAAAGGCAGGAGGGACTGATTTAATATCACGTCGCTAAGCAGTTGCTAGGGGGAGGGACAGGAAGTACCCTTGCACATCAGGAGAAAGTTGCGCAGTACCACACTGCATGATGGGAAATGAAGTTAAAAACAGGAATGACACGTTTACTAACTTCAGTCCCTAGATATTAGTATTAATATATTAACTGTCATTTAAATTTTAAAGAATGACTTGCCACACAATTTGTATGTCAGTACTTATAAAAGGCTTATTCAAAAAGAATGAACCGATTTCATGACACATTCCGTCATTTCTCAAGCATCATCATAGAATGAGGTCGAATAACAACAGCAATCAACTCAGTGGATCATGATATACTGATATGCGTCTGGGAGGAATCCTCTTATCGCACTGATGTTGTCCGTGCTGCAGATGATGGACACATTGAACACTTGTAAGACAGGAAATAAAAGTTGATTGTGAGTAGAATACTTGTGACTTGGCTGGAGTTTTCATTTGCTTTTCCTCAATAAAATATTGTGTATTGAATCAGTCTGTTCTTTTTGAATAACCCTGTATAGACAAACATATTTTCCCAAAAGTCAGCTCTTTCCCCAGCGTAAAAAACTACCACATCTAGAACCAGTGGTTCCCCATGGGTCAATGCACTAGTGCAGTGGGTTCCAACCTTTTTTGGCTCCTGACCCCATTTTAACGTCACAAATTTCTGGCGACCCAAGACATTTTAAATGGAGACTGTTTTTATGCTAAAATTAATTAGTTTTTGATCATGTAATAGTCTGCTATACTATGCTGTAAATAAATGTTAATTTTAGACAACATTTAGTCTATATAATGTATATTATTGTGGACGGAGGCAGTAAAGCCAGGTGTAGATTACTGCACAAAGGGAGATTTGGATTTTCCTTGGTCAGGATATGTACAGTCAGTCCAGCTTGGATTTACAAGGCTGACAATTAATACTGAACAAACAAGAACTCAAACTATGAATTATGAAAAGCTGCAGCATCTGAAACCGACCACAATGAACATTTGACAGATAAACAGAACCACAGTTCTGCAGTTTCAGACTCACAGTTTGTCTTTTATGGATTGGGATTGGCCCTGTCAGCTCATCATATATTTTTTTATTATTAGTAAGTTGTTGTTGTTGTTTTTTTAAATCAATTACTAGAAATTTCAGGCAACCCCACATGGGGTCCTGACTCCAAGGTTGAAAAACACTGTGCTAGTATGTAATAATCTACAATAATCAAACCTGTGCAGTAACTACTGTACTTACCTGCCACTGTCCTCTGACCTGAACTGGGTATGAATGTGTGACTGGACTGAAGGGGGGAGGGGCAGACAGTGTGTGTTTTTACCCTCGCCGCAGCGTATTGTCATCAGTTCGTCATCCGTCTGTCCTTTTTTTTAAAACAGTATATATTTATTGATGTCTTTTTTTTATATACACACATACACTTGTAAATATACACACAATTATATCGAGTATGTAGACCTGTGCCTCACTAACAAAGGCACCTGCAGTGTTACAAGTGTTGTAAGCAAAAGCAAAACAACAACAACAACAACAAAATTACAAATGAACAGCACACATACACATCACAAACTTCTCAGCCATAAACATTTGTGGACAATTTAATGCCCTGTTACAATTATGGGTATTTGAACTCATTAACTCCATTGTAAGGTTTACACAACTGAATGTTTATTCCTCCTCGTTGTCATTTGCTAAACCAACATTTTTAAGTCTGTCCTTTTTTTACTCAAGAACTACCGTATCTATAAAATGTTTCAGAAGTCCATATTGTATAGGATATATATGTGTATATGGAAACATATATATATAACTCTGAATATATATAAATACCAAATATATATATTAAAACACTCTATTATGAATGCAATTAGAACAGTAATTTGTAAAATATGTACTAGACCATATAATATCAATGAGATAATTAAAGAAATGAGTGTAAAAATATTGTTGTCTTATTAAACCTTATGTGGTTCTAATAAGGAAGTGCAGCTTTTTCATATTCCTGCCCACATTTGCCCCCTCATGGGTAGGCTGGGATCCAGGTCTGAGGGTCTAAAGGGAGACTCCGTCCCCAGAACATGACGGACAGTCTGTTAGAGACACAGTGAAGTGAGAATGAAAGGGGCCTGGCATGGGTTCCTGGTGCTCCTGCTTATTTTCGGTTGGTAAGGAGTGTGAAGGGAGGCAGAATCTGTGACTTCATTTTTTTCCACTCTGGAAAAGGAGAAGTCTGTGAATCGTGGAGCTGAGAACACAAGCAGGACCTGTCATTTTTACCTCAAGCCCACATCGGTTTATAGGATTTCCATGCACATTTGTACGTAAATAAGGCTGACAAAACTCTCCTTTAACAGTAGACTATTCTACTGGTGATGCCGGGGGCGGGGGGGGTTCCCAACTTTTTTTTTTTGTTTTTTTGTTTGTTTTTTTTATTTATATCAAAATGGAAATGATACAAGCTTCCTGATTGCTACTAACTGATTTCTTTACACAACATAATATAGAAATGAAAAAAAAATGAAGAAAAAGAAAAAAGTCATATTCGAAAAGGAGTGAGAAGAAGCATAGTTTATTAGCTCACACCCCTTTGTCTAAACCAACAATATGTACTTATACACATACATACACACATATACATACATACATATATACACCCATATACATACGCATCTATCGATCGATCGATCGACCGACTGACCGACCTACCTACCTACCTGTACACATGCATACATATACACATCCACATATACCATCATATACATACACATATATACATGCACATACACCTACATATACATACATAGACATATATGCATATACGCACATATACATACCCATGTTCATACACTTACATACACATGTACAAATTTATATACATATACTTTCCCATCAATAAGTATCTGTGCAAACTTACTTTCAGACCAAGAATTCCTTGGTGGACTGTAAATACTTTGCACGTTCAAGAACCAAATTCTGCACAGATGTCTTACATAACTACTACAGATTTACAAGGCAGGCAGAGTTTAGGTTGGCAGAGCGACCACAGCAGTTTCCATAGTGTCCTGACTGATTTCACAAACTCACTCTGTCTATTGTTCTCCCCCTCAGCAACAATATCCCTCCCTCTAACATAATTTGCCACTTTTTGCGCCGGTTTGTCCAAAAGCAGTTGATTATTTATTTTTGCAGCAGAGTAAGGAATGCCAAAGACATGCCTCACACATCTTTCCTTCCCCGTTATAGCTCAGCAGTGGCTTTAAACACACAGAGCGTCTTTGTCTGGAGCAATTCTGTGGTTTAACACACTTCTGTGGGTTTGTGTTTGGTGATACAGTCTGCTACCCCACCACCACCACCACCACCACCACCCCGAGGCCTCCATGCTTCTTTTTACATCCCTTCAAACTATCTGTGTCCAGTCTGGGTATGTACGGACACACACACATCAATTACCTTCCATTCACCACTCGATCAGTGCCGTTAAAGGTGGACCGTGCCAAGGACTAGTCAGTGCCAAAGGGTTAATCCTTCGCCGCTTCGTCCTTCTTGCATTTCAAAGGTGGCGCCGTCTGTTGATAGAGATCTAATTCTCACCATTGATGTGCTGAGATGTACAAATGGAAGTCAAGGTTGTCTACAGGGTTGAATTAGATGGGATTCAGACCGCACAGACTCTGAACAGTTGTACAGTTTTATGCCATTTGAAGCATTTGTAGTGTTAATTTTGCTTTGCTTCACCCCCTTGAACCCCCACCATTCTTCTGCATGCCCCCCCCCCCCCCCCCATTTTTTCTGGATCTGCCACTGTATATGTAACACTAACTTTAACCTGCACCGCATTTTCATGTCAATAAACAAGACAAAGTCTATAGTCATGCCAGCATTTCTGCAGCACTGTTACATAATACTTCACAGAACACAAAGCTTCCACTGTATTTACACACACTGCATTTTCCAAAGCCATAAATGCAATATATTATTACAGTCGAACTACATATTTAACCCATAAAGACCCAGTGCTGCTTTAGTGGCAGTTCCCACGTGCATTTCTCTCTGTTTTAACCTGATTTATCACCATTTACTCTAATATTATTATCTGTATTTTGCATTTTTAAGTGAAAATCTGTTTTTTTTTCCCCTATATTTAATTCATTGACTATGTAGATGTTCATTAACCCATAAGGATCCAGTGTTACTTTTGTGTCAGTTACCAAATCATTTTTTTCTCCATTTTTAACCATTTTTTGTAATATTGTTTTTGTATTTTTTCCAGTGAAAATCAGGTATTTTCCTTTATTGAATTCACTGATCATGTAGATGTTCACAAAAGTTCAGAGTACAGTTGATGGTTATTATAGCATAAACAGAGAAAATTGAAGAAAAAGTGACTTTTTCCTGCAAATCTGTCATTAACTGAACATAAACCCAGTGTATCCATCCACTGTCATTGATCCAACTCTAGGGGTTTTACTGGTGAATCAATGTTGTAGAAGATGACAGTGTTTCCATGGTAACTACGGAGCCTCTGAACATCCAAATGGGTCATATCTGATGACCATGAAAAGATGAATAACTGTATTTTACGCCAATTATTTCCATGTATTGATAGGATTAGTGGATCAACAGGTATTAAACAGTTTAAATCAGTGACTGATTTTGGGCACTGTTGGATCTTTGGGTCTTTATGGATTTAAGAGGTAAACAGATTTTGTACAGTTGCATTAAAGTACTTCATAGAAACAGTGCTGACACTTGGAAAAACCTGCACATTTGTGAAAATATGTAATAACAGCCATAGTTGGATCCTTTGGCTTTTGTTCTCCAGCCTCCATTGCAGCCTTGCAGTCTGCACAAGAACAGTTTTAATCATGGGGGGTATTTTTTATTGCGCTACTTTAATATAATTCACTGCTGCTTATTGAGCCATCCCTTCGTAATCGTCTCACCACAAAGCCAAAATGGTCTATAAATTACTGTGACAAACATTGCCACCATATAAAGCCGCTTATAAATCTCTAAGTTTAGCAGATTCCTGGCTCTGAGGTGTTTGTGTTCTGACGTGTCCTGTCTGTCAGAGGGCACAGCTGTTCCCAAACCAGGGGTCGTTCTCCTAAATATACAAAGCCAGGAGACAAGCCCCCCCTCATAAAACAGGCTTATCAACCAGATAAAAAAAGTTATTCATCACAACTGCAGAAATGCAAGTCATCATTTGGATCACAGCAACAGCCTCGTTCTGAAGTCCAGGTCTCAAACTGATCCACTTTATATTCTTTACTCCTAGTCATCCTCTTCTGGACCATTTATCAAAATAATTGCGAACATTATTTTTGTGCAATTCCAACAAAGGAAAACAACATTATTTAATAAAAGAGTGTTAAATAATAATAAATAAAATATAAACAAAAAACAAAAATGAACCTCCACAATATCTGCATTTGAATAAATACCTAAAAATATCGATACAGTACTTTTTAATATTGATACAGTATCGTGAAATGAAATATCGCAATATATTGCAGAACCGATATTTTCTTACACCCCCAGTGATAACACTGTTAAATATTGAAATGACGATGACTTGCAATAAATAAACTCGGCCCCTGTTGTGACTAAATTTATACCAGTTAATCTGGGAGGGGGGGTGCAGCTAGATGGACCTTAATCCTTGAAGACCCAAACGTCCACCACTGACCAGAACCATCTACTGATCTAAACTGTTTAATACCTGTTCAACCACTAATCCTATCAATACATGGAAATAATTGGTGTAAAATATAGTTACCATACTTTCTGGTCTATAAGCCTCTACTTTTTTCCACACATTGTGAACCCACGGCTCTAAAATTATGCGGCTAATTTATGTTTACTGAGCTAATGATCGATCCGGCTGATGAAGAAGGAAAAAGGAAATAGAGCTGCTGTACGTAAGCTTGGCATAAATGAATCGATTGTGAGGTGTTGGAGACAGGGTGGGTGTGGCTTATAGTCTGGAAAATACAGTTCTTCGTCTTTTCATGGTCATCAGATATGACCCATTTGGACATTCAGAGGCTCCATAGTTACCATGGAAACATTGTCATCTTCTACAACATTGATTCACCAGTAAAACCCATTGAGTTGGATGGAGTTGGATCAATGACAGTGGATGGAGACACTTGCTTTTACGTTCAGTTATTTATATATTTGCTGAAAAAGTCCCTTTTTCTTCAGTTTTCTCTGTCTTGATGTAATAATCTTTGAGATTATTTTGAGTTTTTATGTGCATCTAAATGCAGTATAGGAAATTAAATACTGGAAAATACATAATTCATGGTGAAAATTGCAAAATACAGAGGATAATATAATAATAAATTGTGATAAATCTCTTAAGAAAGGTTAAATGGAGAGAAAAATATATTTGGGAACTGACACAAAATTGACACTGGGTCTTTATGGGTTCATCTGTTTTATCTAATGTTCAAATGCTGAGTGTGAATGCATGGAAATGAAATGATTGTTGTCATTCAGTTTGTGATGCAAATACTGCACAAATGCACGAACAATGGTGCAGGGGAAAATAAATATAAACCTATGGCTCAAGTTGTATTTATTTAACAAGTAGATGCTTTACTTTTCCACATGACTGCATTTATTCCTTAGACATTTGGGTTGGAGTTGGTGCAGACTTTGGGAACTGCATGCACCCGTGACCTTTACCTTCCCTGGAAGTGGCTGAAGTGGCCTGGATCTGATATCAGAATAGAGGGCACGTGTGCGCGACCCGTAGACCAGACTTTTACGCCGGGCCCATCGCCAGCCACCACCAGTTGCTGGTGACAAGTCTATTCTGGGAAATGTAGAGGTCTGAAACATCAGAGCACAAGTCATCTATCCAGGAAACTACTCAGACCGGCTGTGAGAAAGTCCAACCCCTCCTTTACCTTCAGTCCATCCCATCAGATCCCATTAGTGGCTCTGTGTGTTCAGTAGAGCTGTAAGAAAATATCGGTTCTGCAATATTTGCGATATTTTGTCTCACGATACTGCATCGATATTAAAAAGTACTATATTGTGAAATGGCGGAGGTAATGTTTTCAACAGGGTTTGTCTGTCTGTTTGTTTGTTTGTCTCTCTGTCTATTAGGAAGATAACTCAAAAAGTTATGGATGGATTTTCAGGAAATTTTCAGGAAATGTTGATACTGGCACAAGGAAGAAATGATTAAATTTTATTGGTGATTCGGGGGGGGGGGGGGTGCTGATCTGCCTTGGCGGAGGTCTGTGCTCTCAGAGTGCTTTTCTAGTTTTAGGTATTTATTCAAATGTAGATATGGCAGAGGTTAATTTTTGTTTTTTGTTTTCTTTATTGTTTATATCTTATTTATTATTATTTAACACTGTTTTATTAAATAATGGTTATTTGAAGCATCCTAAAAGCACTTTTTACTGTCTGAGAGGCAGATGGTAGTTCCTTTGTTGGGACTGAACTAAAATAATGTTCTGATGTTAGTTCTGAACTAGTAGAATATGAACATTTGAACAGGATCTTAAACTGTAATGTCTGTAAAACAGAATTTCAGTTTGAACACAGGAACATTTTGTGTTATAGCATTAGATCCTGTTGTGATCAAATACGAATGTGTTTAGTATTTGTGCATATTTCTCGTGTAACTCAATTCTTCCAGGAAATAATCATTTCTGTCCTCAGGTGGATTTCTATGTTTTTATGCTTTTATGTTTTTATGCTTTCATGCTTTTATGTTTTTATGTTTTTATGTGATAGGCAGAAAACACATCTTGTCTTTTAAGTCTACTTCTTTTTAATCTAAGTTTTTCACAGCTACTTATACTCTGCATGTATTTATTGATTGATTGTTGATGTGGTATGACTGTGTTTGTGGAGCAGTGACCGCATTTTGTATTCTGAATTTCCCCTAGGGGATTAATAAAGTAAATCAATCTATCTATCTATCTATCTATCTATCTATCTATCTATCTATCTATCTATCTATCTATCTATCTATCTATCTATCTATCTATCTATCTATCTATCTATCTATCTATCTATCTATCTATCTATCTATCTATCTATCTATCTATCTATCTAAAAAAAAGAAACAAAACCCATAAAAAAAACTGCCTTTTTAACAGTATCATGATATATCGTGATCCTAGTATTGTGATTTGTATCATATCTCCAGATTCTTGCCAATACTCACCCCTAGTGTTCATAGACTTAGTTCCATAGTTTTCTTTTTGACACTTTTTCTCATCATCTGGTCAGTTTTCCCTCCTGCATCATGCTTCGGCGCTCTGAAACTCGCTCATGTTTCAGGATGTGAAAGCAGCAGAGCAGGGTAATAACTTCATGATGCGATATTTGGATGGAAGTGACGGGGCGAGGGGCCGGAGCAGGGGTCGCTGGGGATGTTTGAAGTTCATTAAGCACTTTGTGCATAAACAGGGCATGAAATCATTCTGATTTAGCGCCCACAGACTGAAGCACCGTCCACACTGATGCAAATGACTGCAAATGAGACGCCTCCTGTGATAGTTTAAAACAGACCCATGGACTGATGCATGTGTCACTTTAACTCAGTTACTCGTCTCTTACCAAAACCTTATCTGTTTAATTTTCTTTATTATTTTATTGTCTCTTCAACCCCCTGCTTTTTATGGTTATTTTGTTTATAGTTGTATTCTATTCTGTTTTTTTGAATTATTCTTTTTTTCCCCATAACCTTTATTGAAGCAACACCAAGTGACAAGGAAACTTATGTACAACTAGAAAAGCACTCAGAGAGCGCAGACCTCTGCCAAGGCTGATCAGTGCCCCGATCACCACCAAAATTTAATCGATTGTTCCTTGTGCCAGTATCAACATTTCCTGAAATTTTCATCCAAATCCGTCCATAACTTTTTGAGTTATCTTGCACACGGCAGACAAACAGACAGACAAACAAACCAGCCCCGGCAAAAACATAACCTCCTTGGCGGAGGTAATAATAAACAATATTTACTTTTGCATTAAGTCATCATAATGTGTGTATGTGGGGGGGTTAAGATATATGTTATGTAATGTACAAAAGAAATAGTGTATAAGATGTGTATGTGGTGTGACTGTTGTGATGTGGGCTTCTCAAAACAAAAAAAAAAAAAAAAGAATCATGGATATGACCAAAGATAATCATTCTGTAACTGAAACTAAATGAGAAGAAGAGAAAAGAAAAGGAGAGAGACAGAAAAAGGAGGAAAATGGGGGTAATACAAATAAATAAGTAAATAAATAAATGAAAATAACCAATTTTTTCTCTGTTCATTTTGCACTGTGGGGCCTTAGAGTTCTGTCATTTCAGTTTTCTGTATGTGATGTACATTTGGTAAAACTGACAATAAAGCCGACACTGACTTTGACATAATCTGTGTTCAGACTGCAGGTAAATGTGTCCTAAATCGGATTTTTTCACCCATATGTGATCTGTATCTGATCTGTTAAAGAGTTTGAACAGCACTAATCTGACCCAGACCACTTTCATACGTGGTCCTAAATCTGATACATATCTGATATTTTACAATGTGACTTCAGTCTGAACGGCCAGGTCGCATTTATCCGACCTTTACGTCATTAAAATGCGACAAACGTCACAATTCTGTATCCCAGGAGGAGGAGCAGAGGGAAAAACATATTTCCTTCCGTAAACACAGTGTGTGTCTGCGAGGTGTCGTATTCCATCAGGACCTCTTTTGCGCATGTGGGTCACTTCAGGGTCACATTCAGTTCAGACTCAAAACTGATAGAAGTCGCATTTAATGTGGAATATGAACACACACACAAAAAATATTGGATTTCACCAAAAAATTTGAATTGTGCAGTAAGATCTGCTGTCTGAACGGAGCCTTAACACAGTGTTTTTCAACCTTCAACCACATGAGGTCACCTGGAATTCAAATGGGGTCACGAGAAATGTCTAGCACTTGATAAAAGTAAAAATAAAATTACTAATAAAAAATATATGGTGAGTTGACAGAAACAATCCCAATCCATAGCAGACAAACTGGTTGTGAAACTGCAGCACTGTGGTTCTGTTTATCTGTCAAATGTTCATTGTGGTCGGTTTCAGATGCTGTAGCTCTTTCATAATTCACAGTTTGAGTTCTTGTTTGTTCAGTATTAATTGTCAGCCTTGTAAATCCAAGATGGACTGACTGTACATATCCTGACAAAGGAAAATCCAATTCCTCCTTTGTGCAGTAATCTACACCTGGCTTTACTGCCTCCGTCCACAATAATATACATTATATAGACTACCATACTTTCCAGACTATAAGCTGCACCCACACTGTCTCCAACGTCTCACCATCAATTCGCTGATGCTAAGCTTACGTGCAGCTGCTCTATTTCCTTCTTCATCAGCCAGATTGATCGTTAGCCCAGAGAACATAAATTAGCCGCATCATTTTAGAGCTGCGGGTTCACAGTGTGTGGAAAAAAGTAGCGGCTTATAGACCAGAAAGTACAGTAAATATTGTCTAAAATTAACATTTATTTGCAACCAGACTGATCTCATGAAATTGCATTGCCAGTTTATTGCATTTGGTGTCCTATACATATGCATTTTCATCCTTTTGCATGTTATTTAAAGCCATCAGATGGCACGTCAATGCGCTAGCCGCTAATCACTAACCATAAACCTTACCCTAAACTTAACTACTAATCATGGTAGCTGCTAATTGTGCTAATGGCTTGCTATTTTATGTAAGTATACACGCTGAAAGCTTATAATGATAATAATATTAACGATAATGATATTGATGATATTAATGATAATAATAATAACATGTTAATTAAAAGTGGTGTGTTATCTGTACGCAACTGAAGATATCACATTGTTGTAACATAGTATAGTAAACTATTACATGATCAAAAACAAATTATTTTTAGCAAAAAAAAAAAAAAGGCTCCATTTTGAATGTCTGGGGTCGCCAGAATTGTGTGTGATGTTAAACTGGGGTCAGGAGACAAAAAAGGTTGGAACCACTGCTTTAACGTCCAACTGAAGAGTGTATAAGATAAGAAAGACAAGAGTTTCATGACTTCGTCCAGGCTGATACATGCTGAACCAGTTTATGTCACCTTCTCCTCAGGAATGTCTTTTCTGCACAGCTTAAGAATCCCTTTCTTCCTTGACTGAAAGCTGAGTTGCTGCAGGCTGAGTCATTACCTTTACAAGCCCTCAAAGAGATAATGAGAGATGCCTCCGAGCATTTCATCTATAGGAGTTGGAACCGACACGGCTGAGGCATCTGCTCTGTTCACATGTCACTTCTTTTACAACCATCCAGTCTGACTAGAATAGTTTAAGGGTGCTCGCGTTAGATTGTTAATTAAAGCTTGACAATGTATAATAGCTTGTTTTAGACCAGGGGTGTCAAACTCATTTTCTTCCGGGGGGGGCCACATTCAGCTAAATTTAATCTGAAGTGGGCTGGACCAGTAAAATAATAGCATGATAGCCAATAAATAATGACAACTCCAAATTGTTTTAAAGCAAAAAATACCATTCAATTATGCCAATATTTACATTTACAAACTATCCAAACAAAAAGGATGTGAATAACCTGAAAAAAATGGAATTTGTTAAGAAATATAAGTAGAATTTTATCAATACTAGCGGTATTGTACCCATGGTGCCATTGTACGATAGCGCCCTCCCATGGTGCAACAGTGACATTGTGCCCATATGCCCTCCCGTGCTGCAACATCCGGACACGTGTCGGACACAGAACATCCATTATAGTAGGATTATGCCTCGATTTATCATTTATACATATGCACAAAACATTTAGTAACAGGCAGAAAATTGTTAAAATTGCACTTAATTTTCTTCATTTCTTCATTTTGTTCAGGTTATTCACATGTTATTGTTAATGTAAACATTTCCATAATTTAATGTTTTTAGCACTAAATCAAAGAGAAAAAGCTGATGTTGTCATTATTAATAGGTTATTATGATATTATTTTTGAGTTTGATGCCCTAACTTGCACTTTGGAAATTCATCCCAGGGGGCCGGACTGGACCCTGTGGTGGGCCGGATTTGGCCCCCGGGCTGCATGTTTGACACCTGTGTTTTAGACCATGGTGTGCTTGCGAACAGAGCTCTGAAAGTGAAGTCCAGCTGTCCTGTTGGACAGATTTACAGCCTGTTGCTCCACTTCAGTCCTGAAAGAGGATATGAGGTACGGTCCGATGAGGCTTACTTCATTTGACTGTTGCCATGGCAAAAACAACGTAAACTGTTTTTCCTCCAGTGTTTTGGATGTGTGTGTAATGGTGTGGTTTAAAACAGCAGGGAGAGTTCGTCATTTCAACAGCGGCTGTTCACCACCGCTGTAATTTAACAACTGGATGTGTGTGTGTTCCAGTCCAACACCGTCTACTTTACTCACAGTCCATACCCCTCCTATGGCGGGGATGGCGGAACATGTGTGTTTGACAATAGCCGTTTTCTGTAAAGTCGTGACTTTTACTGGACACCGGCCATGAGGAGACACTGTCAGAGAGACGAACAGGGGACAGATGCACAGAAGAGGGAAGCGATCTAGGGAAAGAAATCTGATATCATGTTCCTGGGAGTGCTGAAAAGGTTAGCTATAATGCACAGTTCTTTATATAGTTGTGCAGGACAGATTCTTAGTTCTGGGCTAAATGGAGGAGTCTGAAGCAGCAGCACAACTTTAGTTTGTCTTACACCCTGTTCACTTTTATTTGCATAGTGACCCTCAAAACAAACAAAGACACGAATAGAACTGAGCTTAATATCAGTTGCATCATAATTGATTTATAGTATAGAGTCAGACGATCGGTGTGTGAATGAACCTTCTGTTAGCTTCACCTTTAAGATGCATGTATGTAGATTCATGTAGGGCAGGGGTGTCAAACTTATTTTAGTTCAGGGGCCACATTCAGCTAAATTTGATCTGAAATAGGCTGAACCAGTGAAATAATAAAATGATAATATATAAATAATGTCAACTTCAAATTTTTCTCTATGTTTTAGAGCAAAAAAAAGTAAATTTACATTATGAACAGGTTTACAACTATAAACTATCCTTTCAAAAGATGTGAATAACATGAACAAACTGAAAAAAATAATCCAATCCAACTTTATTTGTAAAGCACTTTAAAACAACTGCAGTGGACCAAAGTGCTGCACAGAAGAATAAATAAAACCAAAACAGAAGAATAAAATACAGAATAGATTTAAAGACATAGGAACTGTACAAAAAAGAAAAAGCGCTATAAAGAAGAATAAAAAAATAAATCAAATACAAGAATAGATTAAAAAACATAAAAAGCCACACAATTAAAAACAACAAAATGAATAAATAAATAAAATAAATAGATAAATAAGAACAATAAACCACCACCAAATAAAAACAATAGAATAAAGATAGTACCTTCAAACATCTCACATGGTTTCAAAAGCCAAGGAGAAAAGACGGGTTTAAGAAGGGATTTAAAAACCGACAGAGAGGAGGACTGAATATAAAAAATAAGTGTAATTTCAACAATATTCTGCCTCAGTTTATCATTTCCACATGTACATTATAACGTACAGATCACAGTGGATCTACAAATACACTAAACATTGAGTAACAGGCAGAATATTGTTACAATTGTACTTCTCTTAAAACATTTCAGGTTATTCACATTTTTTGCAAAATTATACTTTGTTTTAGTGTAAATACATGAAAATATTTACATTTACAAAGAGAAACATTCAGAGTTGTCATTATTTCTATGTTATTATGATAGTATTTTACTGGTCTGACCCACTTGAGATTGAACTGGTCTGAATGTGGAACTTGAATTAAAAGGATTGTTAATATCTTAGTGTAATTTTTGCATTTCACAAATTCATCCCAAGGGCCGGATCTGGCCCCCGTGCCGCATGTTTGACACCTGTGATGTACGGTCTTTTTAAAGGTCACGTGGATTTATTAAACACATTCAATATACGACAGTGTCATCGGATCTGAAACCGCACCCTATGTGTAGAGTAAAAGCCTCCCAGTGATATCTGATCAGGAAATGTGTAAAACTAGACACCTCCGACTCGGTGACCATTTGAATGTAGGTTATCCCCGAGAACTTATCTGTGCTCAGTTCATTCATTGGTGTGCAGAGTGGGACTTGTCAAAGGGTGTGTGTTTAATGGTGTGTGTACATTATATAGGAGGCGTGTGCTTGTAGTGGGCGTCTCCTTAAAAGTCAGTGAGCAGCAGAACATGTGCTCAAACACACTTCGTAGGTGTGTTATGTTACGCCATTCATTCGACTTTGCTCTTTATATCATTCGTATAATTCCAGACGCTCTCTTTTTGCTTCCTACTTCCTACTGCTGGACTATTTACTTTAGTGAGGAGTTTTTTCCGACATAGTTTTTTCTAAGAAATAGAGAGAAGGTGGGAGGAGTCAGGCTGAAGTGTGCCTCTCTCTCTCTCTCTCTCTCTCGCTCTCTCCCTCTCTCTCTCTTCCATTCTGTCATTGCCATCTCGGCAGAACACAGTCTGTTCATTCCCAGCCACGCTGAATGTGGGGGGACAGCACTCTTTTGACTTTGTTTGGGACACAATTTACAGAGGAATATATTCTTTTTCTTCAAACAAGCAGCAAGAAGACAAAAGAAGAAAGACAGTGCAACAAGGATTTTTTTTCTTCGCTTTTTTCTAATTGAATTGAGGAACACGTGACAGCCGGTTTTGCCACTGGATTCTTTCACACAATACGTGAGGTTGTCTGTTTACTCTTCTTTTGATGCTGTGCATTTTAGTCGTAGTTTAAGAGTAAATTGTCATAAATCAGAATGGTTGCTGGGATGTTGATGCCCCTACGGGACCTGAGGGCCATTTATGAAGTCCTGTTTCGAGATGGCGTCATGGTGGCCAAGAAAGACAAGAGGCCTCAGATCAAACACCCTGAGGTGGAAGCTGTAACCAACCTACAGGTGATCCGTGCTATGGGTTCTCTCAAGTCTAGAGGCTACGTGAAGGAGACATTCGCCTGGCGTCATTTCTACTGGTACCTAACGAATGAAGGCATTGTTTACCTGCGTGACTACCTCCGCCTGCCCCCTGAGATCGTCCCTTCATCCCTGCAGAGGATTCGGAAACCAGCCGCCACTTTAGCCATTGCACACCGTGCTGCACGGGTCCAATCTGTGGACGGTCCCACGTCTTATGTCCCCAAACCAGGACGCCGGGTCGATGCCGAAAGTCAGGATGCACTGGCCGAACGTCAAGGCTACCGCCGTAGGATGATGGGTCCAGGAGATAAAGAGAGCTACTCTGATAGGACCCCCAGATTTAGGGGCCGTCCACCGGCTGCAGAACCAGCCAGACCAAAAGCATCATGGGATATGAGGGAGCAGCCTGAGCCTCTGTACAAGGAAAAAGAAAGGTTTGGCAATGAAACGGTGAATATTGAGGAGAGTAGAATGAGGAGAGTGTACCGCCAACAGCCTGATGTCAGCAGCGAAAGGCCAGTAATAACACAGGAGAAAAGAGCTGCTGAGGTTTACAAGGAGAAGGCCACAGGTTCTGCCCGGGTTCAGAAAACAGCGACGAAACAGGATGTATCCGAAACCAGTCAGGTGTCGTCGTATTCCAAAACAGCCCTACCATTAACTGCTGCAGCCAGTACAGGTGCTGCAAAATTAAAGGTTCAAGCTGAACCCTCTACCCTGAAAACAAATAAAGATGAGCCCAAGATCAACGAAGAAGAGGCTTTGATGAAGTCTTCTGTAATGAGTACTCCAGTTAACTCACTTCCTGATACAGAGGTCAAAGGGCAGAAAACCAAGACAGAGGTGATTGTGGATGCAGAGGTCAAAGCTCCTGCTGTTCCTATAACAGATGAAGTCAATCCTCAGGTACCTGCTCAGGAAGTTACTACGATCCTCAACGACGTCACTACTTCAACAAAACCTGCCATGAAAGACGCTGACAAAGGCAAAATCCAGGAAGTAAAGGTGATCCACAAGTTGACCAAACCTGCAGAAGTGAAGACACCAGTTGAACCTCAGATAGTTGCAGTGACAGCCAAGAAAACTGTAAAACAGGATACCGCAAAAATAAGAGATCAGCTTAAGGATGATGCAACAAGTAAGACAGTTTTGTCCACTGACGAGGTTAAAGTAGAGGGAAAAGTGACTGAGAAATTGACAAAACCTGCAGAAGTTAAAAAATCAGTTGAACCTGAAATAGTTGAAGTGATGACCAAGAAAACTGTAAAACAGGACACCGCAAAAGTAAGAGACCAGCTTCCTGATGATGATATAATTAAGCCAGTTTTGTCCACTAATGAGGTTAAAGTACCTAAAGAGGGAAAGGAGACTGAGAAATTGACAAAACCTGCAGAAGTGAAGACACCGATTGAACCTGAAATAATTGAAATGACCGCCAAGAAAACTGTAAAACAGGATACCACAAAAATAAGAGACCAGCTTCCTGATGATGACATAATTAAGTCAGTTTTGTCCACTGATGAGGTTAAAGTAGAGGGGAAGGTGACTGAGAAATTGACAAAACCTGCAGAAGTTAAAAAATCAGTTGAACCTGAAATAGTTGAAGTAACAGCCAAGAAAACTGTAAAACAGGACACCACAAAAATAAAAGACCAGCTTCCTGATGATGCTACAAGTAAGCCAGTCTTGTCCACTAATGACGTTCAAATACCTCAAGAGGGAAAGGTGACTGAGAAATTGACAAAACCTGCAGAAGTCAAAACACAGGTTGAACCTCAAATAGCTGAAGTGACAGCCAAGAAAACTGTAAAACAGGACACTGCAAAAATAAAAGATCAGCTTCCTGATGATGATATAATTAAGCCAGTTTTGTCCACTGATGAGGTTAAAGTAGAGGGAAAGGTGACTGAGAAATTGACAAAACCTGCAGAAGTGAAGACACCGGTTGAACCTGAAATAGTTGAAGTGACAGCCAAGAAAACTGTAAAACAGGATACCAAAAAAACAAGAGACCAGCTTCCTGATGATGCTACAATTAAGCCAGTTGCATCCACTAATGACGTTAAAATACCTCAAGAGGGAAAAGTGACTAAGAAATTGACAAAACTTGCAGAAGTTAAAACACAGGTTGAACCTCAAATAGCTGAAGTGACAGCCAAGAAAACTGTAAAACAGGACGCCGCAAAAATAAGAGACCTCCCTGATGATGACATAGTTAAGCCAGTTTTATCCACTGATGAAATTAAAGTACCTCAAGAGCCCAGTGTTGCTAAAGTAACCTCAGCAAAGCCTAAAATTATTGAAACAACCACAACAACCGAGTCGACAATACTTGATGTTAAAACTACAGTCGGTACAACAGTCATCCCAGTGACTGCTATTATTGCTGAAAAAACTAAATCCGTTCAGGGAAAGTCTGCTGTAGAAGAGAGAATCACAGAAGCAGCTAAAACTGAAGTGATTCCTCCTGTCACAAAAGCTGAAAAGGTGGAGAAACAGGAGATTCTGACGGTACAGGAACCAATGGTAGCTGAAAAGGATTCTTCTTCCAAACAAGTGGCTGAAGCAAGCTCTAAATCTAAAAGAAAGAAAAAGAAATCTCCAGGTGAGATATCCAAGAATGTCACTGCTGAGAATACATCAGTTACAAAGGTGGAGAAGGAACAAACTATAAAAGAGAAACTTCATGAGGAGGAAAAAGTTGTCCAACCACCAGCTGCTACTATAAGGCCAGTGTCTGCAGAGAAAAACAAGGCTGAGGATAAAGATGATATTAATGGGGAGCAAATTTCTACAGAAAGTGAGAAGCCAATAAAGGAAATCCCTGAACAATCTATCTCCCAGAGCGCTGCAGTGCCCCCGGTGGAGATTCAGGATAATACAAAACAAATGGAGAAGACTGAAGAACACAAAGTCAGCAAAATCAGCCTGCAGGAAATCTGCCCAGAGGACCAGTCAGTTTCAACTCTGACGAAAGAAACCACTGTCACTAAGGTGGAAACTGTGACTGTGCAGAAAATAACTAAGGTTGAGATCACAAATGTAAGTTTACAACCTGAAGACAAAACTCCTGCAGCTCTGACAGAAACAGTGGAGTCTAAATCCTCTGTGAACACAGGCAAAGCTGCAGAGGAATTCCCCAAGTCTAAGAAGAAAGGGAAAGGCAAAAAGCAAAGCCAGGCCTCAGTATCAGAGCCTGTCAACGTAAAGACTAAAGCAGATGCCCTGTCATCTACCGAGGTCACAAAACTGCCCAAGGATGCACCCAAAGACAGTCCTGTCGTGACCTGTGAGCCGACAGACACCAGTGTTTCTCCAAAGATGAATTCTGAAAGAATGTGCAGTGAGGAAATCATGCAGGCAGCAGCTGTGCTCTGTGAGGCCCCAGCAGACAAAAGAGAGGTGGAGCCAGCGCTGGGCTTTGCAGAAAAAATCAAGCGGGAGGTTCCGAAAGCAAAAACATCCTCCAGTGTGAGGGAAGCACTCGCAGCCGGAGAATTAGCGTCAGCAGCAGCGTCAGCGTCAGCAGCAGCAGCAGTCAGAGCAGAGGCAGCTGCAGCTCAGGCTCAGGCTCAGGCCAACCCCCTCCAGCAGCCGGAGCCTCCCAGCGTTGCACAACAACACTCGGCCACTCGGGCGGCAGAGACACAGGAAAGGCTTTCAGTTTCTGAGGCCTCCAAGAAGAAGAAGAAGGACTCTGAGGAGGACACACCCTCTGGCGCTGACACACCCGCCACCGGCCGGCTTCACCTTGTGGACACCTGCAAGTCCAGCTCTGAAACAGACGAGGCCAACATGAGGAAGAAAATAGTAGTTGTGGAGGAGATAATTGAGGTGAAGCAGATTATTAGTCCTGATGGAACTCAGGGACAGTCCCCGCCTCCACCTGTGCCCGCTGAGGCTGAAGGAGAGGAGCTGGACCTGGATGTTTTGGAGGCCATTGCCATTGAGCGTGCGCTTTTATCAGGGGCGGCGGCGGTGCCCGGGGGGGTGTACGGGGCCTCACCTGAAGCCGACTGGGACCACTCACTGGAGGAGCCTGAGGAGAAGACCTGGCCCAACTTTGTGGAAGGTTGGTCTGAAGGCTTGCCACTTCACCTGCTTCATGCTCTGCTTTGCCTGTGCATGTGATGTCATTGCGTCACCTTTTCTTTGAGGTGTGGGAGGTCTTTGGGTGTTTGATGATGGCTTTATCGTTGCTTCATACTTTGGTGTACTAAATGTATTTCTACTGTAATTCTCTGATGACTTCTCTCCAAACTATTATTTTGGGGGTGTTTGATTACAGTTTAGATCTTACAGATTTCAGAGCCCAGGCTTTAGGATATGTGGACTACACGGTCTTTCTTTAGGATTAGTTTCAGTGGGATGGTGAGAAGAGTCCGTTGGGATCTTACTGTGATCTAATTATGTGTGTGTTAAAATAGATGGTATCAGTAACACTACAGCACACACCCTGTAGTGTGTTCCAGTCAGTTTTCACACAGGCATTATGACACAGATTCCTCTTTTTTTCACAAGTGAAAGTCATGTTAAAGTTAAACTGTTTATTTATTTAACCTTTATTTAACCAGGGAAAAAAATCCCATTGAGATGAAGAACCTCTTTTCCAAGGGAGTCCTGGCCAAGAGGCAGCACAACACATATTTACAACATACAGTTACATCATACAATAATTTACAAGACCAGTCAACCTATGTAAAACATGTGTAAGTCATTGAGTTATTCTCTAGCACTCTGAGTTTGGATTTAAAAGCATTCAGGGAGATCAATTCAGTCAGGTTCCAGTATTTTAGCAACAAATTCCATGAGCAAGGAGCAGAGTAGACAATAAGAATCAATACTTCTTCTTGTTCTTAAACTACAGATATGGGAAGGCAGTAGCCCAATTATGGCCTTTTTAAATAAAGGTGTACCAGTGTAAAATATATAAGAACACGCCCCTGCGTTACAGAGCACTAACAAACCTTGACCTGTAATTTTACAAGATGCTAACTGCAGCGGTGGCAAATTGCATCAAAAAAATCCACATTGTTTGAGTGGGGATTTCCAGATGTATTTGCCAATAAACTGAACCGTGCACAGTGTTTCAGTCGAATAGAATAGAATAGAATAGAATAGAATAGAATAGAATTTATAGACTTTATTTGCCATTTGCACAGATACATAGCAGTATAGGTACATTGGAATTCTTGTGCATAGATAAAGATATGAATAAAAAACAGAAACAAAACCTAATCACAGCTAAAACATATAAAAACAGTTATTGCACAGACAAACACAAATACACATTTGTAAAACAGAGTATTGATCAGGAAAAAAAAGTAATAATAATAAGTGTACTGAGAGGTAAAAACAAGTTATTGCACATTTGAATTAAAAAAAAAACAGTATCTGCTGTGGATCCATCTCTGTTTCCCATGTGAGAGTATGCAGACCTGTAGTCTTTCCAATAAGGTGGGGCTGTTAGCTGACATTGGGCCTCGCCTGTTCCCTCAGAGACAGTCGAATATGAGTTGAAGCCAGATTAAGTCAGAGGAGGTGTGGTGCTTTTGGGAGTCTCTCTCTCCTCTTTGCTCCAGTTCCATTTTGCTCTTGGCACCGTTCTCTTTATCTCATCTGTCTCGCATGTTGAGAGAAAACATAGCCTTTGCATGCCGTTATGTCACGGTATGTATGGGATGTAGATGTTGTGCAGTCGAGGTGATAACGGATGTGGAAGCTGCATTCTTCAGTGTGAGAAAAGTGGAAAACAGTTACAGATAATCCTAAAAAATGTGTTTTCTGTTGTGGTGGTGAAGTGAAACTCATATAAAACCATCACGGTGACACATCTCCATGTGACTCTTCATGTGAATTCCCGCTCACGCCTAATATTTCACAACTTTCAAACCTAAAACAGAGTGTGATTTTTTTGGTCGTCATGTACCTTTGTGTCGGTTGTGTAGAAGGATTTGACATGGGCGTTGTCTGCTGTGGGTGTGAGCCACGGACAAAGACTCAGGAAGTTGGAATGGTTTGCTCACAGTTCTATGGGTGTGTTTGTTTGGTTCCACACGTGACGGCAGATCTGGATTCAATTAGCAGACTGTGATTCTCTGTCCAATCTGCGGTGCTCATCAGGACACTAAATCTTTTACAGTCGCTTAAAATCCTTATTTATGATCCGAATGTACAGTCAACATGTGCAAGTAATCAGAAACAGAGAGGAATTCATATCCATTCAGCATCTATAAAGCCTTCAGATGTTATGACTGGAATTAATTTCATTCCCTTTGGATTAATTGTTGGTTTTTAAAGTGAGGCTGATGCCTAATGAGTGATGTTATCACACATGGATGTCAGATGACCAGTGTTTACTGACCCACTGCTGACATCTACTGTCCACTGACTTCCATTGTTCTGCTGCTGACAGTAACAGTCAGAGGGTCTTACTGAAGTATTTTATGTGTTTGAATGGAAAAACAGGACCGACAGTGAAACAGTACATGATGAAATGCATGGATTTTCTTTTGTGTTTGTTACAGATACGGTGCATGATGTTCTAGACCACGGGTGTCAAACTCATGTTCTTTCAGGTTCCACATTCAGCTCAATTTGATCTCCAGTGGGCCGGACCAATAAAATAATAACATAATAACCTATAAATAATGACAACTGCAAATTTTTGTCTGTGTTTTAGTGAAAAAAAAACCATTAAATTCTGAAAATACTTACTTTTATAAACTATCCAAACAAAAAAGAATGTAAAAAACCTGAAAAACTGAAATTTCTTAAGAAAAATAAGTGCAATTCTAACAATATGCCTCAGTTTATCATTTCTACATGTGCATTATGGATCAGATCTACAAAGACACTAAACACTTAGTAATAGGCAGAAAATAGTTAAAATTGTGCTTAATGTTCTTTTGACATTTCAGGTTGTTCATATTTGTTCAGGTTATTCACATTTTATTGTTACAGGATAGTTTGTAAATGTAAATATTTTCATAATTTAATGTTATTTTTTGCACTAAAACAAAGTTGAAAATTTGAAGTTGTCATTATTTAACTATAGGCATAATGTAATGTTATTTTTTTCACATCAAACCGAGAAGAAAATATGGAATCATTATTTTTTGTAGTTA
Source organism: Sphaeramia orbicularis (assembly GCF_902148855.1). Lineage (NCBI taxonomy): Eukaryota > Metazoa > Chordata > Actinopteri > Kurtiformes > Apogonidae > Sphaeramia > Sphaeramia orbicularis. The sequence goes on from NC_043972.1 coordinate 11,796,965, forward strand.
TTATGCTGTTATTATCCTTCATATTGGTCTGTATGTGGAACTGGAACTAAAATGAGTTCCACAGCCTTGACTGTGGAATTTTTGCACTTTGTAAATTCATCCCACGGGCCGGATTGGAACCTTTGGTGGGCTGCATTTGGCCCCTGGGCTGCATGTCTGAGACCCCTGTTCTAGACCAATGTTTACTATTTAAAGAACAATTGTAGGATAGAAATTAAAAATAAAACTGTCCTGAGCCAAAAGATGCCCTTATACCTCAAAGTGGTGACTGTTTAAGATGCTCTTCAGAATGAATTTGTTTGGAATATTTTTAGAATAAATCAAAGTTTTTGTACGTTTACAAAACTACACCAAAGAAAAAAGTTACAGTTGTCATTATTGTGTTGTGAAGCGAATATTAGCTGGTATATGAGAGCGTTCTTTGCAAAGGAGAATACAGATGAACACCTTTAGGGCCTTAAAATAAGATAGGATATACTTTATTCATCCCCCAAGGGAGGAAATTCAAAATGTAAAGCCGCACAAGATAGTATATATTAAATACAGTACAAATGTATAATACAAAAATGTGAAAAAAAAAAAAAAAAAAATGTTAAAGTGACTAAAAATGACAAAAAATAGTAATAACAAGAATAATAAGAATAATAGTAAATAAAGTAACAAATCTGCAGCAGAATTAAAAGTACTCTCCTTTTACTACCACTACTACTTCTATTTCTATTCGTGTAGAAAATAATAAAGTGTTATTCCTTGCCATATCGTTAGCCTCACAGTATAATTGCCTAAGTCATATTTGGCCAAAAATATGACAAATGTGGCCCAGGAGCCACAGTTTGCCCAACCCTGTTTTTCACAGATATGCAGTGGGTTTATGAAGAAACTTTTATGTTATCACATCGATAGGTGTGGCATTGTATTTGTGTGTTCTCTAATTTTACCTCCAGCAGAACCACATACATGGTAGATCAAACATAGCTGAGAAAATGACAAATGCATGTTTAACATCAATCAAATCCTTTTCAATGGAACACATCTTGTATTGATGCTCGTTGGGCCCTCATTGCTCCGACCAAGACCTTCAGGAAGCAAATAGCACTGCCCAGGAATGGATTCAGCATTGGCTCGATAAGATATGATGATGAATTCACCAAATTTACACCAAATATAAATTAATTTATATAACGCCACATAATAACAAAAGTTTTCTCCTGACACTTTCTATTCAGAGTTGGTCTAAACCAGACTCTTAATCCTGTAAAACCTCACCCATAAAAAAACTAGCCACAAAATTCAAATTTTTTGAATTGAGATGTTTATTAGACCTTTTAACAAAATTCAAGCAAACTTTTTTCCTTATCATTTTGTTTATGATATATTTTTGTATCACATTTGATACATTGGGCATTTTATAAAGTACCTTATATGCGTGCTGTATCAAATTAGAACACATTTGAACACAATTTAACTCTACTGTAAAGAATCAATTATCAAGTAACTATGCATTATTTCAGTACATGAAGTACTTTAAAAAAAAAAAAAAAAAAAAACAACAACAATATAAATGTTCTTCTTAACGTAACTCTTTGAAACTTTCCAAAGATTTTCCTGAGTAGGATGATTTAATGATAGAAAAAGACTAAAAAATAGCCCTTCCACTGGCCCTTGTGGGATGATAATCCACCAGGGGACAGAAAACACCTTTCAGGTCACATACAACAGGTTTTTAGGGAAAGTATTGATCTTGTTGATTAGATAGAGGTCTCAGAACCTGGCGAAGCAAGTATGATACAAATGGTTTTAAAGGGTTAAGGCAGTTCACAGACACCAACTGAATCCTCCAGGATCAAACACAAATGATCTGTTTTACATTAAATTTCCATTGAATGGGACGTTCTGTACCAACGCTGTAACAAACACTTTGCCGGACATGTTTGGGAAAGGCTTAAACACTGCCCACACACGGCACCACAAGCAATTAGATTAAATCACATCCCAGACATGCCACTGAGCTCCTCTGTGTTTTCATCTGCCATCCGATGCCCGTCGCATATTTGTGTGATGGCTTCAATGAACAGCTTCAGCGTTCTGCAGCTCACCGCCTTTCATTACAGTTGGACATAATTTTGATGTAGTGACTCACACAGGCCGTCCTCAAATGCCTGAATCACAATGTCTGACCTTTTTTTGAGCTGAAAAAATGGAGAACAAATACAGGCTAAATGCTGAAAGTCACGCCATCTATCAGTAGTCTGCATCAAGGTTATTATCGTTAACGAAAACTAAGGAAACAACGAAAACAAGAATTGAAAAAACATTTTCATTAATTGAAATAGATAAAAAGTATAATTAAAAGAAAAAATGATAACTAACTGAAACTGTATTGTGTGCTTATAAAACTAACTAAAATGGTTAAAAAATTATAGATTAAATTCCCTTCGTTTTCGTCTTTGTCGATTTCGGATTGACACGAAATCGATGTATTTCACTCAAGTAATTTTAGCTTGGCAACACCGTACTGCACTTCACAGTCTGTCACTTCTCGTCACTTGTCGTTTAGAGTCACAGACTAAAGTTGGGGGAAATCAGCAGAGTCCTGTATGGGATTACTGTAAGCCCAGACTTTGTATTTACTAAAATGCTTTAATTACAATGTACTTAAATGATTTCAGTTTTATTCCATTACTATAAAATGTTCAGTATATTCTACTAATTTGTAGACATAGTCGAAAGTACGAAAAAGTGTAAGTTGAATGGATTTAAATCACTCAGATTTAGTCATGACCACACCTTTTTATCTGTGCATTGCATTGTGGGTATTGGGCATGTTGTTGTAAATGTGTTTTTTTCTGTGCAGGGGTTCAGCGGGGTTGTGGTGTTAGTGTTCATTTGGACTGAATGTACGTATGTCAGTGCTTTTTGTGTTTGTTTTTGTATTTTTGTAGAGCTGCACCATGAGTCAGAGCCACAGGCCCAACAATGGATTTACTGTTCAGCTAGGATTGTTCTTAAACAATATAAATCTTTATGCATTGCTAAATTAATAGCACTTCCTGTGTTGGCAAATTACTCTGAGCTAACTTCCTGCCTAACTACCATCCATGCTACAATATATAAAGTTGAATAAATATACAAAACAATTTTTATCGCAAAAGATTTTAATTTAAATCAACTTGGATTTGAGTCCAATGAACTGATGATATTAAGTCTAATGTTTCTGCAAAGCAACTGACATTGCATTAAGTTAAATTAACTTGGCATTTAGTGTGTTGTTCTCAAAATAGCAATTCCATTCAAATCAAGCATTTAAGTTTAATACACTCATGTTTTCATTAGAGTCTGGTTTCGACCGACTCGATATGTAAAGTGTCATGAGATAACTTTTGTTATGATTTGGCACTATATGAATAAAATTTGATTGAATTTGATTGATTACTCATTACTTAAATTTTGTAAGGCAACGGGTTACCTCAGATTTTTTAAGTAAACTCAACTTATCCAGTCTTACAGTGATTGATTTGAATATGACAACATGGAAGATAAAAGATTAAAAAAAACCTCAAACTAATACTAAAACTAAGCATTTAGAAAAAAACTAAAACTAATAAAAACTAGCAAATCCGCTCTAAAAACTAATTAAAACCAACTGAATTACAGAAAAAAAGTTGAAACTAAATCAAACTAAACTATAGTAAAAAACATCCAAAACTATTTTAACCTTGGTCTGTGTTGTGGATGTGTTTTCTGTTTCAGTTCCTGGACGCCTCTGATGTTTTGCTCAAAACAAAGTAAATGACCTTAGCTGCCATGCACCTATCTTTTACTGCTGACTCCACGTGTGAAATCACTTCTAATACTTTTAATGGACCATCATAAGTGCAAGAACGTAACAGTCTGCGCTTTATAAATTGAGATGTCGGCGCATTCAGCAAAGGTTTTGCCAAGAAATACATGTTGATACAAAAGACTAAACCAGGGCTATAAATATGATGGTAACCAGTCAGACGGGAATAGAAGACGAAAACACAAACCAAAGTAAACAAAATCAGCTTTTTACTTCTACAATATTGAACTCTAACACTTAAAAATAAAATCGATCCAGATGCAATGTCCATGAAGCAAATAATGCACAGTTTTCTGGAGTGCAACCAGCGACTGAAACATAATCCTGTCCCTTGAGTCGGTCATGTGTGATCTTCCAACACTAGAGTTTTAGATGCTGGTATGAACTACCGAGTTGGCAAGTGCAGTTGAATCCTATCAGGTTTAATGGGAGGCTGTAGCAGCGTAATGAGAAGAGGCTGGACCGTGATGCAGATTCAGGATAATGGTTGACTTTAGGCTAAAGTCGGTCTCTGGAACACAGATCAATAGCATGTGGAAGATATTGAGGGTTTGGCCAAGATGGTTCTGATGTGAGTCATTTCCCAGGGTACACGTTGGGCCCGATTACAGCGGCTGAGTAACACCACTGTAGTTCTATGAAAAACATGATGACGAGGGATGAGTGGCTGGTTTGTGAGTTTTTTGGCTAATAATGTGTAGAGTATGGACGGATGATCCGGCCAAAGGACCATGTGATGAGTTTTTGACGTAGATTCTTGATCCATAAAGTGAATCATAGTTCGTCTCACCTCTTACAACCAAAGTTTCCCAAAAAGTCCAATCCAGCCCCTGGAATGAATTAATAGAGCAGTCTGTGTTGACCTTTTCTTTTATCAGCTGGTATGGGCCACTTACCCTTAAAAATAGGAACAGGTTGCAGGGCATCACTAAAGTGTGCAGCAGAATTACTGGCACCACACTAACTGATCTGATTGTGTTGTACCAGAGGCAGACTCTGAAGAAGGCTCAGTCAGTCCTTGATGATCCCAGTCATCCCCTGTATGATGAGTTCAGGTTGCTTCCATCTGGTCGCAGGTACAGTGTTCCTAAATGTAGGACCAATAGGATGAGGAATTCTTTGGTTCCGGCATCCATTGTTCTGCTGAATAATTCTTTGTAATGTTGGTGCTATTGTCTTTAATGGACTATTTATTGTATTTATTGTTGGTTTGTTGTCCGTGTGATACTGCTGGCTGTAGAACAAATGGCCCCTCGGGGATAATAAAGTTTACCTTGAACCTTGAACGTTGCATAATAACAGTCAGTGGTGTCAAAGTCATTTTAGTTCAGGTTCCACATTCAGCCCAATTCAATCTAAAATGGATCAGACCAGTAAAATACTATCATAATAACCTATAGAGAATGACAACTTATATGTTGTTTTAATGTTAAAAAAAAAGGAAAATTACATGAACATGTTTACATTTATGAAATATCCTTTCATGAAAAGTGAATAATATCAACAAATATGAACAACCTGAAATGTTTTGTGTATTTGTCGATCCACTGTGATCTGTTAGTTGTAATCCACATGTGTAAATGATAAACTGAGGCATAAATTTGTTAAAATTGCACTTTTTTTTTCTCTATTTAACTTTCCTCAAGTGATTTATCATCATTTTTTTGTAATCTTATTTTGCTTTTTTTATATATACTGAAAATCAGGTATTTTTGTACACTGAATTCACTGATCATGTAGATGTACATAAAAGATGTTCATAAAACCTCAGAGTAAAGTTGAGGATTATTATATCAAACAGAGAAAACTGAAGAAAAAAGGACTTTCTCAGCATAAATATCAATAACTGAACGCAAGAAGAAGTGTCTCCATCCACTGTCATTTATCAAACTCCATGGGTTTGGAATCAATGTTGTAGAAGATGACAGATGACATCCTGCACATAGTCCAATAGAACCTGCACAGAGGCTTTAATATTTACTTTAACCTCCTCAGACCCAGCTATGGGTTTTCTGTCCACATTTGTGGACAAGAGTTTCACAACTTTATACAAAAAAAAAAAAAAAAAAGGAAAAAAGAAAAGAAAACTGTCCACCACAAAGGACATTCCATAAACATTTTAAAAACTGCATCTGAAAAAACTGTTGCATCATGATGTTTCCAATATATGCACATATTTAATAAAAAAAACAACAAAAATCTTGTACTTTGCTGACATTTCCTGGGTCTTAGGAGGTTAAGGGAGAAGTAGATTAGCACATCATCTGCAGAACAATGAAAATGGATGTTATGATTTCTAAAAAAAATGGAACCCAGGGGCAGCATATACAAAGAAAACAGGATCCAGAATAGAACCCTGAGGCACCCCAAAGCCTTCAAATTCAACTGGTATTATATCAGAACAGAGAAAACTGAAGAAAAAGTGACTTTTTCAGCAAAAATATATCAATAACTGAATGTAAAAACAAGCATTTACATCCACTGTCATTGATCCAACTCCATGGGTTTTACTGGTGAATCAGTGTTGTAGAAGATGACAGTGTTTCCACTGTAACTACGGAGCCTCTGAATGTCCAAATGGGTCATATCTGATGACCATGAAAAGATGAAGAACTGTATTTTACACCAATTATTGACATGTATTGATAGGATTAATGGATCGACAGGTGTTAAACAGTTTAGATCAGTAGATGGTTTTGGTGTTCGGTGGATGTTTGGGTCTTTATGGGTTAAACTTAATCATGAACAAAATCTTTAGGTTAGGGTTATCCACACGCACTTAAGTTCCAGTGATTTTCCTCAAAGGATGTCTCCACACCTGCTTTTTGGAGATAAGTCAGAGATAGTAGAGGTTGGAAGGCGGCCTCTCCACATTCTACAACTGTAGACTGAGATGAGGAATGTCCCCCTGGACGCATGTTTAGAATAGTTTCTAATGTAATCTAACATGAATGATAAGAGCATGAGGTACCGTTTAGGTCAAGAGTTCATGAAGGCACATGAGGATGTCAGTGGAGGAATTCCCGGCGATCCTCAGTAAAGCCCCCACATGGTTTCTCAGTATAGCTGCCCCCATTCTGCCCATCCATCTATAGGGTTCGTGGTCCATCTGAGAAGAACATCCCAGCTCCGCTCTCGAGACACTGAGTAGAGACGGTTTCCACTTGTCAGCGCCACAATTCACAATGACATATGCATATATTAAAACGTACTATGTTTAGAAGATGTTATGCGAAGTTGTGATCCCAAACGCACTGGTGGATGAGTGCCGAGAGTCTAAAGCTCCAGACTTACTGACTGTCAATCATTAAAGTATGTCTGAGGCAATTTGGTTCAGTAAATATTCCATCACTATTGGCTCTCAGTTTTCATCTCTCTTAGCTTTGTTGCTATTTTTGTCCATTTAATGCTACTGCCGGTGCTTTTTCCCATATGGTCGTCTCATTTACATTGTAAATGCCACTGAAAAGAGACTCTTAAACAGGATTGATGCTCTACAGAGAGTCTGGGGTCATTATACAGTGTTAGTAAATGGTGTTCTTTTATGTCATAGTCGACTTAGAAAGACCCAGAGCTACTTTTATGGCAGTTCCTAAATTATTTTTCCTCTGTGTTTAATCTTTGTTAAGTGATTTTTGAACATTTATTGTAATATTATCCTCTTTATGTTGATTTTTTTCAGTGTAAAGCATGAATTTCCCTATATTTAATTCACTGATAAGAACAGGTCAGAACATCAAAACAGAGAAAACAGAGTAAACTGGGACCCAGGGGCAGCATATACAAAGAAAAAAAGGATCCAGAATAGAACCCTGAGGCACTCCAAAGCCTTCAAATTCAACTTATTATATCAGAAGAGAGAAAACTGAAGAAAAAGTGACTTTTTCAGCAAAATACACTACCAGTCAAAAGTTTTAGAACACCCCAATTTTTCCAATTTTGTATTGAAATTCAAGCAGTTCCAGTCCAATGCACAGCTTAAAATGGTACAAAGGTAAGTGGTGAACTGCCAGAGGTAAAAAAAAAAATAAATAAAAAAAATTAAAAAGATACAGTTAAACAAGACTGAAAAATAATGTACATTTCAGAATTATACAAGAAGGCCTTTTTCAGCGAACAAGAAATGGGTTAACAACTTAAAGCAGTTCTGCAGCAATGGAGGTTGATCAAGCCTCGAAAGTTGGTGTTACCAATTCCTACAGGTATCCCAGCATTTGTGTATTCCTTCCAACCCCCTCTGTCTACATAAAAGTAGTGTTGGCACACTTTGGTACCATACCGCTGGGAGCGTTATTTGAACAGTATTGTACTGGAAAACTGGAAGAATTGGGGTGTTCTAAAGCTTTTGACTTGTAGTGTATATCATTAACTGAACATAAAAAAAATTGTCCTCATTCGTGCTTTTCCACTGGACATATGCACAAAACTTTACTGATATTTACTAAATGTAAAAAAATTAAAAAAATTAAAAAAAAAAAAAACAGAAGTGCGTAATGTTGGTTTATCCATTACATCACAAATGCGATGATTTGTTTATTATCATGACATGACTCGAGAGGTCATTCCATAAACATGGCGACGAACGTAAATATCATGTTGATTTACAGATATATTCATTATTATTATATATTACCCCTCTGAGGGAAAAGTTACTTTTTCAGCAAAGATAACAATAACTGAATGTAATAAAAACAAGTGTCAGTGATCCAACTCCATGGTTTTTACAGGTGAATCAAAGTTGTAGAAGATGATGGTGTTTCCATGGTAACTATGGAGCCTCTGAACGTCCAAATGGGTCATATCTGATGACCGTGAAAAGATGAGGAACTGTATTTTACACCAGTTCTTTCCATGTATTGATAGTATTAGTGGATCAACAGATAAACAGTTTAGATCAGTAGATGGTTTTAGTTTTTGATGGTTTTCAGACTAAATACAGGGTTCCAGATGTTATGAAATTATAAATTCATCCTCATTTTTCAAGTGTTTTTGCTAATTTTCTTCTCAATTTAGAAGTTTTGTTCACTTTTATGCCATATTTCAAGGTTTTTTTAGCTCATTTTTCCTTTTTTTTTTTTTTTTTTACATTTTGCTCATTTTATTCTCTTTTTGCTACTTTTTCTATATTTTATTCTATGAATAATTGAGATAAAACTGTATTTTACACCACTTATTTCCATGTATAGATAGAATTAGTGGATCAACAGGTATTAAACAGTTCCATTATGGGTTACACATGTTGACAATATTAAATACAAGCTTATGTTAATTTATACTCAGGACACTTGGAGATCTGTTATCAGGTTGAGAGCCGTGACTTAATGCTGCTGATTAAACCTGCCTCCATCATCATCATCAAAGCGGCGGTGGCTAATGGAGGTGATGGAGGCAAAGGGGGCGGAGTCTGCCGGTGTTTGTGTGTCTCTAGGGGGCGAGTGTAGCCAAGTGTCCAGCCAGAGCGCTTCCATCAGTTTCTAACTGTGACACTGTGTGATCATCTGGCTCTGGTGGATATTTATAACCCCCAGTCAGCCCCCCTCCCCATGACCACCCACCCCTCGCCCCTTGCCTTTCGCCCCTACCCCCCCTCAGGCTTGGTGTGCTGTCCCTCCCTCCTCCCCTGGCCACTGTTGAACAGGCTGACGGATCCCAGCAGCAGGCACAGCCCGTCAAAAGTCAACACAAGAGAGAAACAAGACAGTTAGAGCGAACAAACGGGAGCGTCTCCTGTCCATGCCCCGTCTCCATTTAGTCAGCTCTGCTTGTCATCGCCCTCGTCCTCCTCTTCCTCCTGTACACTCTGTTAGATGAAGATCATACCTGGTAGGTTGACTGTGGTGTGGCTCTGTCCGTCCGTCTGTCCGTCCATCTGTCCGTCTGTCTGCTCACTGTCTGTTTGGCGAATACATGGTGTGAAGTCTTGTTGTGTTTTCGACACAAATGTCACTCGTGTCCACATGTTCACATTTCAGGAGCGTCTGTTGTAACATAGATTCTATTCCATATTTAAACCCATCCACGATTTGACTGACCTGAATTATGAGAACGTTGGCTGCTCTTGATATTTTCCATTATTTGTTGGTATGTGGATGGCAAAGGGGGAAGCGAATGTGCCCCCCCCACCCCCCTTCCTAAACTTTTAGGAAGTGTCTGTCCCATTAGTATGATGGACGCTAACAAGATGAGTGTCGCATTTAAAACCAGCCTTGTCTTAGACGTTGTGTATTTTTGGAATTTTTACCACAACCACCTGTTGTCATCTGTGACGACAATCCCATTGTTGTTATTTTTCAGTGACAGATTTCTTCTATAATACTTCAAAAACCTTCTGGACTTGTAGTAAAAAAATGTCTCTAAAATGTGGAGACATAAGTGAAAATGCATTTTATTCAGTTGGAATCAAGGTTATAATGGCTTTGGATTTTTCATTATAGTTTAGTTTTATTTAGTTTTGACTTTTTTTCTCTAATTCAGTTTGTTTTAATTCCTTTTTAGAGCAGGTTTGCTAGTTTTTTATTAGTTTTCGTTATTTTCTAAAGGCTTAGTTTTAGTTTAGTTATGTTTTTTTTTATATCTTTTCTCTCCTTCTCTGTCGTCGTATTCAAATAAATCCCAGACAGGACTCTGCTGCTTTCTCCCAACTTTAGTCTCCATGTTTCCAGGTAGAGTGGGGACCAGAAGATGACTGGAAACCACAAGTGATGAGAAGTTACGGGCCGTGAAGTGTTGTATGGTGCCGCTAGCTAAAATTGCTTGAGGGAAATAAATCGATTTCATATCAATCCGACGTTGACAAAAGACGAAAACAAAGGGAATTTAATCCATAATTTTTTATACATTTTAGTTAGTTTTGTAAGCACACAATACAGTTTCAGTTAGTTATCATTTTTTTCTTGTAATTATAGTTGTTATTTATTTCATTTAACGAAAATGTTTTTACAATTCTAATTTTCGTCATTTCGTTAGTTTTCCTTAATGAAAATAACCTCGGTTGGAATATTAACGACCATCCTTCACGTCCACTGAGAAGCACCAGTTCAGTTTTTTTCTTCTTTCAACAAAACCATTCTCAATCTGAGGTAAAATTATATATATATATATATATATATATATATATATATATATATATATATATACATACATATATATATATATATATACATACATATATATATATATATATATATATATATATATATATATATATATATATGCAGGTAATGTGATTTCCTGTGTGCCCAGACTTTATTGACACCCATGTTTGTTCGCTGATACCACAAACTTCCTGCACAGTTCATAGAAGTGATTAAAATGATGATAGACCTTATAAACATGTCTTAGTAATGCGTAACATTGCTTCACCTTCCTCCAGAATCAGTGGGATGAAGCCAAAGCTCCACTCAACAGCCCATCCCAGGTGGTAACACACCGCTGTGGTTGTTCCAAGATGCATGAGTCACAGCATCAGAGACACCACAAAAACAAGATCTATTTATTGATGAAGCGCTTTTTTTGTTGGGTGTGTCTTATAGAACCATGAGTAGATTCATCAGGGTTCCAGCAGGGTCTTAAAAAGTCTTGAATTGACAAATCTGCATTTAATACCTTAAAAAAAATCTTTAAAAGGTATTAAATGTGATATGGTAGGACCTAAGTTGTGTTGCCATAAATTAATTTGCTGTATTGTGTTTAAATGTGCCCAAGCTGTAAAGTAGATAGATAGATAGATAGATAGATAGATAGATAGATAGATAGATAGATAGATAGATAGATAGATAGATAGATAGATAGATAGATAGATAGATAGATAGATAGATAGATAGATAGATAGATAGATAGATAGATAAAAAAAAACATTTAAAAACGGGAAAAAAAACCCACAGCAAACACAGAGCTACTGGAAGGGCTGCCACTCGCAACGGTGCTGGAGGAAAAAAAAAAACATTAGTAACGTTAGTCGACAATTTATACTGAAATTCGGAAGTGGTTATCGCTAAATTTGCTGCCCCCTGGTGAGAAAAGTCGTAATGGTAGGAATCAAGGCTTTGAAATAAATAAATAAATTTTCCGAAATTCTAGGAGTTTACGAATTTTTGCCTGTGTGGCTGTGAAATGGGCATTAAATTCTGTTCTACATAGTCTTAAAAAGTCCTAAATTTAACTTGTATAAACCTGTAGGAACCCTAACCTTAGAAAACCTTTTTTTTTTTGTCCTTCCTCCTTTGCGTTCACCCTTCTTTCTAATCTTTGTGTCTATAATTTGCAAGTTTTTCCAAACAAGGCATCCTGTGTGCATCCCCTCATTGGCCGAGGCAAAGATAAATCGTGGACTCTTGTAGATGTTGGTCCTTAGCCCTTAAATGTAGAAGTGGATCAAAATGACCCACTGTTTTCTTCCAATATCTATGTAATGAAAAGTTATTATTTCATATTCCAGTTATTCCTAAAAAAAAAAAACATTTTATTGACATCATGACATTTAAATCTTTTTATTATCTTTTATAGATTTTATATAATTGTAGTTTTTGTATTACTATCCCAAACTTCCGGTGGGTCAAAATGAAATAAATATTTGTCTTATCTTTCATACTGATACGGTAGGACTTCAGTTGTGTTGCCATAAACTAATTCACTGTATTGTGTTTAAATGTGTCCAAGCTTCAAAGTAACATTAGTCGACAATTTATACTAAAATTAGGAGGCAGTTATCGCTAACTTTGCAGCCCCCGTTGAGAAAATTCGGAACAGTGGGAATCAAGGCGTTGGAGTAAATAGGGTTCCAATGCAAGTGTAAGGTAATTTATGTGGAAGAAATGTCAGGTTTAACTTTAGTCGCTTTTCCATTGGACATCTGTGCAAAACTGTTCTTAGAAAACTCCCATCCATGTCCGTCCCCGCTTGTAAAAACAGCTGAACCATCCTTGGGGGGGGGGGGGCAGACTAGAAGGACTCTGACTGCAGTAATAGCTTCAGGGAAAACAGCAGGAATTCCAGCTCGGGGCGTCCTGTTTTAAAGCAGCCACACCCACCCTGGCCCCCTCCCCTCCCCACCCTCTCCCCACCCCCTCCCCCCAGGCCCACCTGTCACCACTGCCCAGGCTTGTCCCCTCATCCCTCCACCTTAGTCCTCCGTCCTAACAAATGCCTCTAAGTCCCCCAGCTCCCACTCTGCCTGCCCTAGTGCTTTTGGGCCATTTAGTCACTCTGATTCTGTTCTGGAACCTGAGGAAAAAAAAGAGGCAAGGTAAGAGCTGCAGGATGCGCCGTATTAAAGGGGTCTGGGTAGAGAAGGGGGGGATTACGATGCTAGAACTGTGGAGGGAGTTAAATTTGAGGTGGTGTTAAACTTTTAAGGACGATTGTGTCGCCGGTGACACAATTTTGCATGCACCGTCAATCAAATTAGCATGACTCCTGAACTGTTAGCGCTATCAACAAAATAAAACATCTTTTATCTGAGGTTGGGTTCTTTCTGTTGGTCTAGAACACATTAGGGTAGGGGTCTGCATTGGCTGAAGAGGAGGGGTGGAAGTGGGCGGAGCTTAGAGCAGGAGGTGGTAGAGAGATGGAAGTTTTTTTATTACTTTTAGCGAAGTTTTAGCTGTGAATTCTTGGAAATAATTGCATTGCATGATATATCGTATTGTGATCCTAGTATTGTGATTTGTATCGGAATTTCAGATTCTTGCCGATACGCACCCCTGCACTGTAAGCCCGGGTTTTGTATTTACTAAAATGCTTTAATTACAATGTACTTCAATGATTTCAGTTTTATTCCATTCCTATAAAATGTTCAGTATATTCTACTAATTTATAGATATAGTCGAAAGCATGAAAAAGTTGAAGTTGAATGGATTTAAATCATTCAGTTTTAGTCATGACCACACCTTTTTATCTGTGCATTGCATTGTGGGTATTTGGCATGTTGTTGCAAATGTGTTCTTTTTCTGTGCAGGGGTTCAGCGGGGTTGTGGTGTTAGTGTTAATTTGGACTGAATGTGTGTATGGTAATGTTTATTGGCCTTTTTTTGTTTGTTTTTGTATTTTTATGGAGTTGCACCATGAGTCAGAGCCATAGGAAGAACTATGGGTTTCTTATTCATCTAGGATCATAATTATTTAATGTAAATCTAATGCCTTGCCAAATTAAAAGCACTTCCTGTACTGACAAATTACTCTGAGCTAACCTCCTGCCCAACTACCATCCACGCAGCAATATATTAAGTTGAATAATTATACAAAGCAATTTATATTGCAAAGTATTTTAATTTAAATCAACTTGGAATTGAGTCCAATGACCTGATGATATTAAGTCTAATGATTATACAAAGCAACGGACATTGCAGCTAGTTTTCAGTTAAATTAACTTGGCATTTAGTGTGTTATACTCAAAATAGCAACTCCAGTCAAATCAAGCATTTAAGTTTAATCCACTCAAGTTTTCATTACTTAAATTTTTTAAGGCAACCGGTTTACTCACATTTTTTAAGTAAATTCAACTTATCCGCTCTTACAGTGTCGTTCTAATGTTAGTCCTTATAGAGTTAAAGCCTGTTTTAATGTTATTATTATTACTCAGTTATTTTTGATGCGTTGGTGCTCACAGGTGGTGTTCCTGGCGCTAACGCCTCATAGCAGCATTAGTTCCATTCCTGCGTAACCTTGAATCCTGTCAGACCTGGTCCACTGGGATGAGACCAGGACCAGATCCTCTGCCTGGTCTGTGTCGGATCCACTGTTCTGTTAAATCCTGCTGATGGAAGAGTCTGTTCTGAACTGGATTAACAGTGTCAGAGTCTGATACATGTCACAGAGGACAGACACATTAGACTCCACCCGTCCCTGACGTCCAGTGAATGGGTTTTATTCCAGAGGCAGATGGTGGCTGTCATTAATACAGTCCAGAGTGGTAGAGAAAACAGAGTCGCGACACTTCCATAGACTCCCATTGTAAAATATGAGAATCAGAATCGGTTTATTTTCCATTTGCAGAAAACCTGCATTGGAAAACGAGTTGCAAGAGCTCAGCATAAACATACATAAAAGACAGTAGAAGGTAAAAAAAAAAAAATGAAAAATTATATGAATAAGAGGAATAAAAAGACAGGTGCCCCCCCCCCCCCCCCCGCCCATCATCTATTATTATTATTATTATTTGTACATACTGTATATGTTATATTTTCTGAGCAGATGGAAATATAAAACACAGTTAATGCGAACACACCCGTTTGTATTCTTTTATTTCCTCCCCCAATGAGAATCGACAACAGAATCGATGAGGAATCGCATTGATAAGCACAATCGACAATGGAATCGGAATCGTTAAATTCTTACCAATTCCCATCCCTATCAGCGTGAGGTTTGTTTGGAACTATTAAGGCTTACATGAACCACGTGATCACTGTAGCAATGATATCAAAGCATGCTGCAACTCAGTCTTTCTATGGTTTGGTGTCGCCCCTGTGCGTGTTGGGTCCCGCCCCTGTGCGTGTCGGGTCCCGCCCCTGTGGCTGTTGGGTCCTGCCCCTGTGCGTGTCGGATCCCGCCCCTGTGCGTGTCGGATCCCGCCCCTGTGCATGTTGGGTCCCGCCCCTGTGCGTGTCAGATCCCGCCCGTGTGTGTGTCAGGTCCCACCCCTGTGGCTGTTGGGTCCCGCCCCTGTGCATGTCGAGTCCCACCCCTGTGGCTGTTGGGTCCCGCCCCTGTGCATGTCGAGTCCCACCCCTGTGGCTGTTGGGTCCCGCCCCTGTGCATGTCGAGTCCCACCCCTGTGGCTGTTGGGTCCTGCCCCTGTTCGTGTTGGGTCCCACCCCTGTGGCTGTTGTGCCATCCTGGTGTTTACTAAAGTGCTCTTTTACCAGCTGTACTTGAACACCTGCCAGGTTGGAGACGCTCCCAAACCCTTCGTCAGCCTTTGAACTAACACACGTCCACTTTCATGTCTTTATTTACGTCCACCTTCATGTGATTATTTACGTTCAACAAGAGCCGTTTATGAGTCGATTAAAGCGCAGAAGCACAGAACACACAGCTGAGTACACTGACCAAAAGAAAAGAAACAATAGGCAGGTCAGTAAGACAGGGAATTAAGGACGTTTGGACTAAATATGAGCGGTGATCATAAAGGAATTAGTCTGTTAAAGTTATTTTATCAGCTGTTCATGTGACATGATCTAAAGGGAAGAAAATGTCACTGAGTTGTAGATTTAACAAACTGAGCCTCGTATCTGTGTGTGTTTCATCTGTAGAAAAGAATGGAAACCAGTACATACATGTGTGTTTGATGGGAAAAAGGATTTTCATTGGTTCAACACTTCTTCCTCTTCTTCTTCTTTTTCTTCTTCTTCTTCTTCCACTTCTTCTTCTCCTTCTTCGTCCTCCTCCTCCTCCTCCTCCTTCTTTTATTGTTATTTATTCTTTTTTCTTTTTCCTATTTTTTCCCCCTTTCTTTTTATTCTTTTTCTTATTTATTTTTTAGTTTTTTCTTTTTTCTTTTTCTTCTAATTTCTTCTTCCTTTTCCTCTTATTTCTTCTTTTTTTCCCCTATTTTTTTCTTATTTTTCTTTGCTTCTTTCTCTTTTTCTTCTTTTTTCTTTTTCCTATTTTTCTTTTAATACATTTCTTCTTATTTCTTTTTTCCTTTTTTCTTCTTTCTTCTTCTTCCTCTTTTCTTTTCTTTTTATTCTTATTTACTCTTTTTTCTTTTTACTATTTTTCTTATAATTTCTTCTTTTTATTTTTCGTATTTCTTTTTCTTCCTTACCTTCTTTTTCCTCTTATTTCTTCTTTTTCTTTGTTTTTTCTTTTTCTTCTCATTTTTTTATTTATTATTTTTCTTTTAGTTTCTTCTTTTAATTTCTTCTTCTTCTTCTTCTTCTTTTTCCTTATAACACTTACTGATCAGTCACGTGTAATATTTTGCACTAACATTTTTCTTCAAACATTTAATTTAAGTTTCATAGACGTCTCCTGTTCATGGACGTCCTGTTCCTTCATGGACATCCTCCTCTTCATGGACGTCCTGTTCCTTCATGGACATCCTCCTCTTCATGGATGCCCTGCTGTCTTTCCCTCCCTGTGGTCTCCCTTTCTCAGGTCGTGACCTTTGGTCCAGAATGTTCTATCAGTTAATTCTTTATTATCTGATACAGGGTTAAATGCGTCTGTCGTCCTTACTCATCTGTCCAGTCCAGTCCAGTCCAGGCCCCTCATGGGGTCTTTCTGGTCTTAACTGTCCCCCATTCGCTGGCATCTGTCCTCCGTCCACTCACTTTCTCCGCCACCGTGGGGGTTCGGCGTCTGACGGTCCGGTTCGTGCAGAGAACAGAGCACGTTTCCTCCGACCGGTTTGGAATCCGATCAGCTGAAAGGTTATGAGTTAGAGAGCGTGGCCCGGTCGCCTCTAAATACCCCGTCAGTCACACAAGGTGCATCACTCGGCATTCTCCCCCCGAACTTTGACCTTTCATCTGTGTTTGTTTTCTCTTGCTCAAGCTGCCAAAATTGGCGTGTCGGCCCCCGGGGGCAGAGCAGGATATAATGTTGCAGACGTTTCTCAACTTAAATTCACACTTTGTAATTCAGGTGTAATAGAGGCTTCACGCATGTTGACATTACACGGATGTTGAGTGAAAGGTGTTTTAGATAAATGGGGTTTTTCCCAACGTGACAATCAGACGGTGGAATCCTTCCTCAACCCTTAGACGCATAAATGAGTCAAAATAACCCTGGGGATTGTTTTCTTTGTCATGAAATGTTGTGATTATTTCATATTCCAGGTATTCCTCAAAAACATGTCTTTGACATCATGCTATTTGAATTTTTATCTTACCTTTTAGAGATTTTATGTAATTATAGTTTATGTTTTACTACCCAAACCCTCCATATTTAGGTCAAAATGACCCACATTAATTTACAATAGAATTACATCTGAACCTTTGATTCATTCAACAGTAAAACCAAAGGACTCATATTAATGTTATATACTATAGATTATATGCTTTGCTTTTTAAATGAAAAATAAAAAAGATTTCATCCGTTAAATCATTGTGTTTTCAGACTAAAACATAACACAAATGACTCTTTTTGACAAAAGTATCCTAAAAACACACTGATTTGAACATATTTTTGACCCCTTTCTGGACGTGTGCAGGTCCAGACACTCATGCTTTTAAGGGTTAATCTTAATTAAATGTTCAGAATTTTCACAGCAGGTATTCTTAGGTGTAATTGGTTGAACAGGTGTGTGTGTTGTCGGCTGAAGGAAGTTTCCTCGACTTAATGTGATGGAAGCTGAAAGTAGAGAATGTGTCGACTCATTTTTTCACTTTGCCTTGTAAACTATTCCGGTTTGACACGTCAAAGCCACGGGTGGCGTTTAATGACATGCACAGCCAAACAAACGCTGCTGTAGAGGCCAAAGCAGGACCCCGGTGTAGGTTCTGTGGGTTCTGTGGTTCTGGACTGGCCCATGGAAAAGCCAACGTTCTTCCTGGAAACGTCCACATCTCCACTCACTGTGTATCCGACTGTGTTTTTCCATGTGATTTTATAAGAAACCGCCTGGATCTGCTGGAACCAGTAGGCATGAGTCACTTCATAAACGGTGGACTCAGGGGAACCCAATGGGGGTTTGGATTCTGCTCCACAGTCCTCTGGGAACGCTCAACAAACCGGCTGAAAAAGCCACTCAGGGAACATTTAGGACGATGGTTTAGGGTCGGTTTTATTTATGAGCAGCTTCGGGGCCATGGAAACACATCCGGTCCTGTACTGGGTGTTTATTTATACCCCTGGTGACCCCCATTTAGGATTTCACAGCCCCCCTTTAACATATATAATGACATCAGCAGTTTACTTTATAAATATACAACATGCATACATCTGTGGAGGCTGTAGAAGTTATATCATAACCTGTCAAAACATATAAATCTACAAAACTATTGGTTTTTCTTTAACCCTGTAAAGTTTGAACCGTTAAACCATTGACAGAAAATTCCAGTTCTTTGAAACTGGACCCTTTATTGGTCCTTCTAAACAACCCTTCATTTTTTTTCATGCATCTAATTGTATACATCAGGTTTTTAAAGACAAAAAATTCACACTGATCATGTAGAGGGCTTCAAAACTCATGTATCAAATATGATACGTTTGTTGTTGTAGGGTAAAGCTGCAGGTATCTGGGTGAGCATATTATGCACACTTTACACTTCATGTTATAAATGGTCATAATCGTTAGCCTCATAGTATAGTTACTTAAGTCATATTTTTTCAGATCAAAGCAAATGATGCAAAATGTAGCAGCTGTGTTAGTATAATGCATTTATACAGATATCGCAATTTGGCCAAAAAATATAACTTCCCTCATCTCAATGGGAACTTTGTGACTAAATAAATGCTAATTAAAAATGTGTTTTATTCACATTGTTGATTTCCACATTTAAAAAATACCCGTAAAACATCAAATTATGTTATTTCATCAACATAAAATGATTGAAAATGAAGAAAAAACTCCAAATATCACTTGCTTTTAGAAGAAATGGGAAAAGTTAGAGTTTTGGACTTCATGTTATAAAAGGTTATATTATTTTTTACAATTTATTTTAGGTCAGAATTTCAAAGTTGTTAATTTTTGCCTGATTTTTCAAATTCTGACCCAGCCAATGGAAAATTCCTACTTTAACACTGTAGTAAAAAACACACATTGAAACATTTAAGTATTTAACATTTAACCTAGCATACAAAATAATAATGTATATTAACTAATGTTGCTTTTATTCACTGGCATATGACAGGATGTAAAAAATCTAAAAATAATAATAAATAATCCAATTTTTATGTGGAATATTGGGGGCAAAAGGTTTTTTGTTATTTTTTCGCATCAAAAAATATAGTTTGTTTCCGTTAATAATATGGTATTTAAAGGGTTAAAAATATGACAGTTATTGAGTATTTGTTATTTTTGTTTATGGTCAAGTTGATGAAATCCAAAGAAATGTAAAAATGTTAAAAACAAACAGTATGAAAAACACAACAGTGCAGGTTATTAAAGTGTTGTGGATCTAATCGATTGGAAAAGTGTTTCCTGTAAAAAGAATCTGAGCGACTATGTCACTGCTCACTGTCCGTGCACCATGTGAGCAGATCAGAGGGGCTCCTGGGGTCAAAGGTCAGCATCCTGTAAGAAGAGAACACTGCACATGTAGGTGGCTTTACCTTTTGCGTTTGACCTGAGATCAGCTGTGGCCGTCGTAAATCTCCACATCCTGGGGTTGAGTGGCGGCGGTGGGTGTGCGTCGCTCCGTTGGCCTTTACAGTCACTCGTCATCGTTGTCGTCGGGGGATTGAGACACATTTGTTGTCTTTGTTGTGTAGCTGATGCGACAACTTCCAAGTCTTTCAGGGATACAGTAACCCTTAGGAGTCCCTGAACGCACCATCACTTTCAAATCACAGAACTGACATAAAATGACATATGCTGTGACACCTGATTGTTGTTATAAGTAGTTGTATATAGTTATAGTAGTTGTATATAGTTATGATAGTTGTATATAGTTGTGATAGTTGTATATAGTTATAGTAGTTGTATGTAGTTGTGATAGTTGTATATAGTTGTAATAGTTGTGATTGTTATATATAGTTATAGTAGTTGTATAATAGTTGTATATAGTTGTAATAGTTGTATATAGTTTTATGAGTTGTAGAAATGGTTCATTGAACATGTTTGTTCATGTTGTGAAACCAGATTGTTGTTATAAATATTTGTATATAGTTGTAGTAGTTGTATATAGTTGTAATAGTTGTATATAGTTTTGTGAGTTGTATAAATGCTTCATTGAACATGTTTGTTTGTATTGTGAAACCAGATTGTTGTTATAAATAGTTGTACATAATAGTAAATAGTTATATATAGTATAAATCCCTGAGGCATTGCCTGCATTTACATGTAAATAGTTGTAAATAACTTTATTATCTGCTAAATTTGTAATTTTTTTTTTTTTTTTTTTTTACATTTTCAATTTATATGTTCCTTCTAAGTTATAAAAATCCTTCATTCAACATGTTTTTGGTGAAAAACAGTAAAAAATCTGACTTTTTCTTACCCGGATTTCCTATTTTTGTGTGATTTTAGGTTCAGTGTGTTCATACAACATGTCAAATATAATAAATATCTGTTCAGTCAGAGGTGAAGTTGGACTGATGAAAATGAAACCAAACAAGGAAACAGTTTAATAATGACAAACCTCAAGGCTAAATGAAAAGGACTGATGAAGGGCCAGAATGTCCACGTCCCCTGTGTACATGTGAAACAGTAGAAACATGTCGTATCCGCTGATGCTCAGATGAGTTGAACTGTACTTTTATAATAAACCACCATCTGTGACTTCAGTTCTAATGAACAGAACCGTGTATTAGCACAGAGCTGTCAATAAAAGAGTGGAAAAAACAAAAGTAATGAAGCATCGACGTCCCAGTTTAATGACGAGTTCAAAGTGCATCGACTATAAATGAATCAACACGAGGACAAAATGCAAAACCTGTTGAACTACCGCTGTTATGGTTGTTGTGTCCGGTCATGTGGGGGCAGGAGGGGGGTGGGGGGTTAGGGAGGGGCAGCTTTCACCTGTCAGACAGTAGTGGTGTCCTTTTTAAGCCTCCATTCACCCCCTGGTGCATGCTGGGAGTCACACCGTCAAATCTACCAGACTCCCACTAGTGTCAGGATCCCAATGGCCTCCAGAGGGGATGTGGACCCGGGGGATTCTGGGTATTACCTGGGCTCGTATGGACACAGGAGCAGGTTTCTGGTCGGTAGGATGTGTTGTATAGGTGAGTGCAGACACCTGACCAGTGGACAGGGGGGCGGAGTCAGTTTAATGTGGAGTTTTGTCCCAGGGCGGAGAAACCACACGGTTGTTTCCATCAGAGCTGAGGTCAGTGGGATGGGAGACTATATTTAACCCTGATTTACATGATTAATGTTTAACTTACACAAAAGTTAAATGGATGCATGTTGTTCCCACCTGAATATTTAACATGACTTTTATAAAATATTCTTATATTTGAGACATAATTAAGGAGTGACAGCGACATAGTTTGTATCTTTGATGAATGAATGTGATGACTACGACATTCCTGTACCTACTATTGATGAGCACACTGCACTAAAACTGCAACAAATACTTTTATTTCTAAGAAATGCTGTCCTATTTATGTATTATTATATTATCCACTGTAGTTATTAGATTTTCAAAGTATTTTTTTAATGTTTGTTAAATAACATAAAAACTCATTACATTACTAGCAAATTTGTTACAAAACTAGCTCAAAAACATTACTATATTATTGGAAAGTTATTACATTATTGGCTTTATTAGATTTAAAATGAACACAAATATTACATTATTAGCTCAAAAATGTTACTATGGTATTGGAAAGTTATTTCGTTAAAGGGTTTATTACATTTAAAATCCCAAAATCATTATGTTTTTGGCTTTATTAGATTAAACAATTGTCTTGATTGGAAACTGCATAATGCAAGAGCTTTTTCAGATACATTTTTAAATTAATTTATTTATTTATTAATTTAATGGAATGTCCTTTGCAATGGACAACATTTTTTAAGTAAAACTGTCAAACTTTTGTCCCCTACAGAGGACAAAAATGCATTGCTGGGTCTCAGGAGGATATTAATTATAGGAAATCTGCTTCGACTGTTGTATTCTTCTATTTTACCTCTTGAATTTTATTGTAATTTATAGTTGGATAATAGTAGAATGTGTGTGTTTATGTGTGAACTGCTGTAATAGATTTGACAGTTTCTTCGAATATTCAGCTGAATTCTGTTTAATTAGTGACTCAGTGGGACATTTCGTAGCTGAACTCATAGATATTTGCCTCTGGCTGCTGTAAAATGAAGGGTTTCATTCCAGACTCTGATGTAAACACTGATAGGGCGGGTCTACAGACCATGAGAACCTACAGCTGAGAGATAATAATGTAACAGAAGATAATAATGTAATAGAGGATAATAATGTAAAGCTGTGGAGTGACTGATGGGTGCGGTCGATAAGTCTGGATGGTTTAAAACAACAGCTTATGGCGTCGACCTGTTGTAAATGAGTAACACCTGCAGATATGAAGTGGGTTTATCGTCTCCTCAGTATCTGAACTGTTTTAAACGCTCTTATTGTCTGTTGTTATCTTAGACCTGGTTGAGAGAAATAAAGTCAAAACCATCTCTGAAGCATTTTGGGAAAAAAGATAATAATTTAAAACAAACTACAACAAAAATCAGTGAAATGAACAAAACAAGCAACAAAATTCATTAAAAAAATGAGCAATACAAGCAAAAAAAAGAACAAAAACCCTCAAAATGAACAAGAATGAACAATACAAGCATAAAAAATGAACAAAAAAAGCATCAAAATGAACGAAAATGAACAATACAAGCATAAAAAAGAACAACAAAGCCTCAAAATGAACAAGAATGAACAATAGAAGCGTAAAAAAAATTAACAAAAAAGCATCAAAATGAACAAAAATGAAGAAAAGAGCATCATAATGAGCAAAATACACACAAAAAAATAAAATTGATGGTTAGTTGTGGAAGAAAATTATTATTTACAGTCAGAGCAGGAAAAATATTTTAGAAATGTAGAGGTAGAACATTTAAAATCGTAGTCATGGATAAAAAAAAATAATAATTCAAAAAAATGTTGATATAAATGAAGTCCAAACCATCTCTGAGTTATTTTAGAAACAAAGATAAATATTTAACCTAAACCAACCAATGCACTGATATCTATCCCATAATATAAAACTATGTTCTGACATTAGTCATTATTGTTTTGGATCCCAGACCCCTGTTAGAAAACAAATACCTGCATGTCCACATACTTTTGTCCACATACTGTTCATTCTAACTGCTGCAGGTGTTTGTGCTCTGTCGCCCTCTAGTGTCTGTTTTCTCTGTTCTGTCAGAGTCAGACTTGTGGCGGTTGGAGGACGTCGGAGGCGTTTTCCTTTTCACATCTCCATGTCTAAAAATAAAACAAATGACTCAGTCACGACTCACAACTGCACACGGGTCTGTATGTTTACAGCGGTCGCCATGGAAACGTGGCTCAGGTTCCCCTTTTTTTCCACATTATGCGGGTGTTGGGTGTTTGGGGAAATCCCACATGAACGGGGAAACGTCCATAGTTAAACCCTGGAGTTTTCAAAGCACTTGGTGAACGTTCTGGTTCTAATTTCTATTTATTTTGTTGAGATGATGAGGATTCACCTTCTTAGACCCACTAATGCACGTTTATTTAACTCATAAAGACCCAAAGAGCCACCGGTGACACAAAGCATTTACTGATTTAAGCTGTTTAATACCTACTGATCCACTAATCCTATCAATACATGGAAATAATTGGTGTAAAATACAGTTTTACCTCAATTATTCACAGAATAAAATCTACGAAAGCATGTACAATGAGAATAAAATGGGCAAAATACTTGGAAAATAAGGAAAAGTTTAACGAAAAAACCTTAAAATATGGAATCAAAGTAAATAAATACATCTAAAGTGAGGAGAAAATGAGCAAAACGAGGATGAATTAACCATTTCATATCTTTTCGTGGTCATCAGATATGACCCATTTGGACGTTCAGAGGCTCCGTAGTTACCATGGAAACACCGTCATCTTCTACAACATTGATTCACCAGTAAAACCCATGGAGTTGGATCAATGACAGTGGATAAAATGAAGAAAAATGAATTTTAAAAAAACCCTTGAAAATAGTAAATAATGTGAAAAAATGAGCAAAAAGTACAGTTAAAAAAAATAAAATAAAATAAGCAACAAAATAAACAAAAACAGCCAACGTAATGAGTAAAATGAACAAACATGAGTAACAAATTCACAAAATAATAAGTAACATTAACAAAATAAGCCACAAACTGAACTAAATTGAAGAAGAAAAAACAACTGGTAAGAAAATGAACAAAAAACAAGTAAAATAATAAATAAAATTAACAAAATGAACAAAAGTGAATAACAAAATTTACTAAATAATAACACAAGCAATAAAATGAACAAAATTCCCTAGTAAAACCCATGGAGTTGGATCAATGACAGTGAATGGACACACTGGGATTATGTTCAGTTAATGATATGAGTTTTTAGGAACATCTTCATGATCTATGAAATAAATGTAGGAAAATATATGATTTACACCAAAAAATGCCAAATAAAGAGAAAAATATTATTTAAAAAATTAGGTGATGAATCAGTTAAGAAAGGTAGAAATAGAGAAAAATTCATTTGGGAACTGACACAAAAATAGAACTGGGTATTTATGGGTAAAAAAAAAAAAAACACTGCAAAAAGTAGCCAACCAAAAAAAATAGTTTATCTGAAAAAAAAACTGTTGCGTCGTTCTGTTTCCAATAAAGGCAATTATTACGATAATTTAATGTAAAAAAGTCAAACCCTTTCCTTTCGTGGATCTCTGAGGTTAAAGGGCACTTTAATTTAATCTAATGCAGCTCAGCATGTTTGTTGGAAAGCAGGCGGTGAAAATCTGCGGTCGTCATCACATCCAAACCTCAGTGTTTTCCATTTTCACTTTATAACTCTGCACAAATATGAATCAGATCAGTGTGATGAAGACTTTTATTTCATTCATGTCATAAACCACCAAAAATGCAACTTCGTTCCAGGAAAATCTTGATACTTAATAAACTTAAATAGAGTTTTTCTTTGTTTTTTTTTTCTTTGCAGTAAATCTGCACCAGAAAGCCCCAGTGTTATAAATGAATGTTTGAACCTTTAAGGGATTTAATTCTAATATTGCACTGCAAAAAAGGTCTGTACAAAAATAAGACAATTAAACTCATTATTGGGTTAAAATGTCTTATTTCAAGTCAAATTATCAGCCAGTGTGGATAGAAAATTACACTTATCAAGTTTTCTTCAAATAAGAAAATATTATCTAAGGATTATGAATACTAAAATTCTTATTTTAAGCAGAATTTACTGGTTTCAAGTCTGCATAGTAAGATTTATTTATTTATTTATTTATTTTCTACCTATGGTACATGTATATAAATATATCATTTTGTTGCTTATCTAAACCTTTTTTACTGTATTTTAGTTTGGGTTTTTGTGTTTATTTTTTCTACATTATTTATTATTTTTTAGGATCTTTTGTGTAATTTTTGTTCATTTTATTTATTAATATGTATATATAAACCCAGTGTGTCCATCCACTGTCGTTGATCCAATTTCATGTTTTGTTTTGTTTTTTTTTCTTTCATTCAGTTTGTGGCTTATTTTGTTGTTATTGCACATTATTTTTGCCATTCTTTTATTTATTTTGCTCATTTTATTGTTTATTTTGTTCTTTTTTTAAAATTAATTTCAGACACTCTTTTATTTTTCCATTTTACTTATTTTTATATATATATATATATATATATATATATATATATATATATATTTATTTATTTATTTATTTATTTATTTATTTATTTATTTTAATTTATTTTTTTTCCCACTTCATTTTCTATTTACCATATATATAATCATCAAACTAAGTGTATCTATCCACTGTTTCTAATGTTGAATCAATGTTTGGCTCTTTGGGTTAAACTGTCGTCTTTTCCTTGTGTTTTTCGTCCTCCAGGGGGAGACACACTCTGGTTTTCCTCTTCTTCTGCTTCTCTTTGACAGTACCAGTTGAATTCATCAGATTCAATATAGGCGTCTACCTCAGCGGTTGAAGGGCTTTTCCACAGACTATTTTTAGACTCAGCTGCTGTCGCTGATCCGGGGGTTTATTCAGTCTGGGTTAAACTGGGTTTGCAGCCTCATCTGTAGATCTAATTCGACAACATCATCTATAGTCTGCTGTCAGAGCAGGGGTGGGGGCTGGGGGGTGGGGTGGGGGGGTGTTATAAATGGACGCTGAGTCAGGACACAGTTATGGTTGACATCCCAGAGTAAAATAAAGGTCTGGGGGTTTAATGTGTGACCCAGATTAGGTGGGTGGTTTTAGGGTTCATGAATGAGTTTACATAAGTGGATTAAATCAAGTTTAATAGAATAGAAGTTTAATCACATGTGTGCTTTATAAATGTTGGTCTGACTTTAGAACATCGAACCCTGAATAATGTCAAATATGTTCAATAAGTTCATGCAACAATCCTCTGTTCTGCAATAACTATTCAATATTTATGCAATATTTATGCACACATAAATGCACTATTTTATAAACTCATTTACAGATATTTTTAATATTCATATTTTATGTAGATTTTTTTTGTTCTACTTTTTGTTTTATTCTTATTTTACTTTTTAGTTCTATTCTGTTCTATTGTATTACCATTTATTCTATTCTATTCTATTCTATTCTATTCTATTCTATTCTATTCTATCCTAGTTCTATGGTGTGTGGCTCTTGTAGTTCCAGCAGCTCAGCAGAAACATGACCCCCTCCTCCCCTTTCTCCTCCTCTTTTCTCTTTTCTTTTTTTCTTTTTTTTTCCCATATAAATGGAGGTGATAATCCAGGGTGTGTTTTAGCTGCTCCTACTTTTATCTGCATTCCTTGGGCTGTGGGTGTGGTTTCACATACTGCAGTAAAAACACTCCACTTTCACCTGAATTGACCAACACAGAACACAGGGTCAAAGGTCACCATTCTCCAGGCTTCACAGAGGAGCCTGGGTAGAACATTATCCTTTTAGATCCGAACCAGGAGGAGGAGAGCTACAGGGGTTTATGGGAAATGTGGTTTTTTAGACCAACATTCAGTGGTGATAAACCAACCCATGACGTCTGTGGTCCCGTTTGTTTATGGTAATTATAGGAAACAGTTTTCAGAACGATGCAGCGGATTGTGTTGACGTGACGAGTATTAGGCTCCGTTCAGACTAACGGTAAATGTGGCACAAATCTGATTTTTTCACCCATATGTGACCTGTATTTGATCTGTTAAAGACAGTCTGAACAGCACTAATCTGACCTAGACCACTTTCATATGTGGTCCTAAATCCAACCCAGACCACTTTCATACGTGGTCCTAAATCCGACCCAGACCACTTTCATACGTGGTCCTAAATGTGACCCAGACCACTTTCATATGTGGTCCTAAATCCGACCCAGACCACTTTCATATGTGGTCCTAAATGTGACCCAGACCACTTTCATATGTGGTCCTAAATCCGACCCAGACCACTTTCATATGTGGTCCGAAATCCAACTCAGACCATTTTATTATGTGGTCCTAAATCTGACCCAGACCACTTTCATATGTGTTCCTAAATCTGATACGGATCTGATATTTTCCAATGTGACTTCAGTCTGAACGGCCAGGTTGCATTTATCCAACCTTTATGTCATTGAAATGCGACAAACGTTACAATTCTGCGTCCCTCCATATTTACTTCCATAAACACAGTGCATGTCTGCGTGGTCATGTATTACGTCAGGACTTCTTTTGCCTACGTGATATCATGAATTGCATTATAAGTTTTCGGCGTGTATATTTAGGATAAAATAACAAGCCATTAGTGCGATTAGTGCAATTAACGGCAAGCGCGTTTAGCGCGTTTAGCGCGTTTAGCGCGTTTAGCGCGTTTAGCGCGTTTAGCGCGTAGGGTTAGCGATTAGTGGCTAGCGCATTGACACACCATCAAATGGCGCTAAATAACATGCTAAAGGATGAAAATGCGCACAAACAGCACACCAAGTGCAGTAAACGGGCGTCACATACAACGCGATTTCATGAGATCAGTCTGGTTTTGCGCATGTGGGTCACTTCAGGGTCACATTCAGTTCATACTCAAAACTGATAGAAGTCGCATTTAATGTGTAATATGAACAAGCACACAAAAAATCCGAATTGTGCACTAAGGCTCCGTTCAGATGCAGGTAAATGTGGCCCAAATCCGATTTTTTTGTCCATATGTGACCTGAATCTGGTCTGTTACAGACAGTTTGAACAGCACTAATCTGACCCAGACCACTTTCATATGTGGTCCTAAATCTGATACGGATCTGATATTTTGCAATGCGACTTCAATTTGGACAGCCAGGTCGCATTTATCTGACCTTTACGTCACTGAAATGTGACAAACGTCATCATTCAAAGACATATTTCCTTCTGTAAACACAGTGTGTGTCTGCGTGGTCTCGTATTCCATCAGGACGTCTTTAGTGCATGTGGGTCACTTCAGGGTCACATTCAGTTCAGACTCAAAACTGATAGAAGTCGCATTTATGTGGAATATGGACGAGCACACAAAAAAATCGGATTTCACCCCAGAATCTGACTTGTGCATTAACACCTGCTGTGTGAACGTAGCCTTAGTTCTGATCCAAGTCCAATCCATGCAACCTCTGCAGGTAGCAGCAGTGGCTTCTGGGTAATGCAGGATGGGTGCTGAACAGCTCCTTTATGTGAAACCCCAGACCTCAGTCATGTCATTACGAAAAGAAAACCCTCTCTCACATTTTCTCCCAGCTCAGTCTTTTATAAAAAGCTCCAGTGTTCCATCTGGTTTTGATGAAGCGGCGCCGTAATGAGCACGTTCAGACCCTAATCATACGTGTGCGCTGTGGAGGAAACGTCTCATGACTCACATGTTCCACTTCGGTCCGTTCCCGTGCGGGTTCCCCCATCGCTGCAGAAGGTGTCGGCACATGTTCCACCGCCAGAATGTCACCGGGTTCTCAGTTACGGCTTCTGTTTCCTCTGCAGCTCACATAACCTGCAGAACCCACAGTGTTCATTTCAGTGCGTTCTGTTCACCACACATTTAACCCATAAAGACCCAAACATCCACCTTTAACCTAAACCATCTACTGATCTAAACTGTTTAATACCTGTTGATCCACTAATCCATCAATACACGGAAATAATTGGTGTAAAATACAGTTCTTCATCTTTTCATGGTCATCAGATATGACCCATTTGGACATTCAGAGGCTCCGTAGTTACCGTGGAAACACCATCATCTTCTACAACATTGATTCACCAGTAAAACCCATGGAGTTGGATCAATGACAGTGGATGGCGACGCTTGTTTTTACATTCAATTATTCATATATTTGTTGAAAAAGTCACTTTTTCTTCAGTTTTCTCTGTTTTTGATATAATAACCCTCAACTTTAACTTGAGCTTTAATGAACATCTACATGATCAGTGAATTAAATATTGGAAAATACATGAATTATACTGAAAAAATGCAAAATACAGAGGATAATATAATAAAGGGTGATAAATTACTCAAAAAGGATTAAATGTAGAGAACGTTCATTTGGAAGTCTTTAAGGGTTAATCGGACTGTATCCATTATTTGTCGGATATTTTTATTTTGTCATCCATGGAGTTGGATCAATGAGATATTGGGTTTATGTTCAGTCAATGATAGATTTGGCTGAAAAAGTCCCTTTTTCTTCAGTTTTCACTGTTCTGATATAATACCAGTTGAATTTGAAGGCTTTGGGGTGCCTCAGGGTTCTATTCTGGATCCTGTTTTCTTTGTATATGCTGCCCCTGGGTTCCATTTTTTACAAATCACAACATCCAGTTTTATTATTTTGTGGATAATGTGCAAATGTAAGTTCAGGTGTTGATAGATTTTGCTGAAAAAGTCACTTTTTCTGCAGTTTTTTTCTGTTTTGATATAATAGCCATTTAATTTAATCTGAGTTTTAAGAAACATTGACATGATCAGTGAATCAAATACAGGAAAATACATGGTTTACCCTGGGAAAAAAAAGCAAAATACAGAGGATAATATTACAATAAATGGTGATAAATCCCTTAACCCATATTGACCCAGTACTACTTTTATGGCAGTTCCCAAATGTATTTTCTCTATGTCTAACCTTTCTCAAGTGATTTATCACCATTTATTATAATATTATCTTCTGTACTTCGTATTTTATCAATAAAAATCAGGTATTTTCCTGTATTTAATTTACTGATCATGAAGATGTTCATAAAATATCAGATTAAAGTTGGGGGCATTATATTAAAAACAAAGAAAACTGGAGAAAACGTGTCTTTTTCAGTCAAATCTGCCATTAACTGAACATAAACCCAGTGTGTCCATCCACTGTCATTGGTCCAACTCCATGGGTTTTACTGGTGAATCAATGTTGTAGAAGATGACGGTGTTTCCATGGTAACTACGGAGCCTCTGAATGTCCAAATGGGTCATATCTGATGACCATGAAAAGATGAAGAACTGTATTTTACACCAATTATTTCCATGTATTGATAGAATTAATGGATCAACATGGATTGAACAGTTTAGATCAGGAGATGGTTTTGGATCTTTGAGGGTTAAGGACGTTCTTTTCTTCTCATTCATAATAACATTCAGCTACATTTCATTCATTTAACTCAACCTATCTCATTGTATCTGTATTTTTTTTCTTTTTTACATTTTTTTTATGCTTTCCATTGGAGAATCTAATTGCCTGCTCATAAACCACACCTTAATTCCTTTACTTGCCTCAACATTGTATGGAACCACCAAGGTGTGTCTCCAAATGTGCTAACGTGGCTCCAAATGAGTCAATACCTCGACACACAAACACACACACACACACACATACACACACACACATACACACATTTACACACATGCGGGCAGACACACACCGACACATTAAGTACCTTCATGTTCGTGCAAGTCGCACTCAATACCACCATCCCTGCAAAAAAAGCGTGGTCTTAGCGGCTTGATAAAGTGATGTCAGTCAGGGTGGGGATGATGGGATTCACATCCACCTCAGGGTGGAGTGGGCGGGGCTTAGCGGAGGTACGACACACCCTGCCCTCAGGCTTAGCTCTGTACATACTCAACATAAAGACCACCATTAGCGAGGGGATTTGGAGGAGAATTATCAGATTTTCACGGACTTTGCAGTTGCAGGAGGAAAAGTTTGAACCAGCGTTTGGAAGAAGGAGCATCAAACGTAGACGTAGACGCATGTTATCAAAACAATCAGACAAAAGAGCAGAAAGCTTTAAGGTAGTGAAAGCAGAGGAGGATGTGCAGTATGTCGTTTGCATCACAGCATAATAATGGACAAAAGTATGTGGACACATACTTCAGGTGGATTCAGGTGTTGCTTTTCTAACAGGGGTCTGGTATAGAAAACAATAATGACTAATGTCAGAATATAGTTTTATGTTATGGGATAAATATCATTGTATTGGTTAAATTTTTTATCTTTGTTTCCAGAATGCCTCAGGACTTCATTTCTCTCAGCATTTTTTTTTCTTTTTTATCCATGTATATGATTTTAAATGTTCTACCTCTAAATTTCTAAAATATTTTTCATACTTTGACTATAAATAATAATTTTCTAACACAACTAACCATCTGCTTTCTTTTTTTGTTCCTATTTTGCTCATTATGATGCTTTTTTCTCCATTTTTGTTCATTTTGAAGCTGATTTTGTTCATTTTTATGCTTGTATTGCTCATTTTTGGATCCAGAATAGAACCCTGAGGCACCCCAAAGCCTTCAAATTCAACTGTTATTATATCAGAACAGAGAAAACTGAAGAAAAAGTGACTTTTTCAGCACTTTTTTATTCGTTTATTAGTTATTATTAGTTAATATTTATTAGTCTTTGGGGGAGGGGGGGTGCTTATTTTTTCACAATATTTGTTGTTTTATAAGGTTTTTTATTCATTTTTGTTCATCTTCTCCACTGTCACTGATCCAACTCCATGGGTTTTACTGGTGAATCATTGTTGTAGAAGATGACGGTGTTTCCATGGTAACTACGGAGCCTCTGAACGTCCAAATGGGTCATATCTGATGACCATGAAAAGATGAAGAACTGTATTTTACACCAATTATTTCCATGCATTGATAGGATTATTGGATCAGTAGGTGGTTTTGGTCGCCGGTGGTTGTTTGGGTGTTTGAGTGTTAATATATTCAGTCTAAAATGTCGACTGGGTTGATCTGGTGAATGAATGGAAGGCTTGAATTTCTCTGTGTGTCAGTGATGTTCAGGGTGTGGTGATACATCACCGTCTGGAATCTTATCTCATCCCCCGTCGCTTCCCTTTTTCAGTCCCAGTGAGTAACTCTGAAGTGTGTGAGGAATGGAATGTCATGGAGGAGTAATGATTAACCATGAGGGGTGCAGCTCAACTTTACATAAATGAACACACTATTATGTGGGTTTTATTAAATTTAGACTCAATGCTGCCTTTTGTTCATTTAGGTAATAAAGCATATCAAGCATCTGCTCTGGTTGTTTTTTATGGTTTTATTGTCCCTGGCAAGGTTATTATCGTTATCGTTAAAAGATGGAGTTATAAATATGCTTTGTTTTTGTTTTTTTACTGTTTTTTAATGTTTTAGTGTTAGTGTTTCATGTTTTAATGTTTTAGTTTTTATTAATGTCTGTTTTTTTAATGATACACAGATAGAGTTATAAATATGCATTTTTTACTGTTTTATAATGTTTTAGATTTTATTAATGTCAGCCTGCCCAGGGACTACAGGTGGAAATTAGCACTAGTGCTACAACCTGGCACACTACATTTATCCTTTTTAAGGTTAGTGTATGATGTGCATTGTCCCTGTCTAAATAAATAAATAAAATGAAAATGAAATAACGAAAACTAATGAAATGACGAAAACTAGAATTGAAAAACCATTTTCGTTAACTGAAATACATAAAAACTATAATTCATACTAAAACTAAACTAAAAAAAACTAAGCATTTAGCAAAAAAAAAAGGAAAACTAATAAAAACTAGCAAACCTGCTCTAAAAATCTATTAAAACTAACTGAATTAGAGAAAAAAAAAGTCAAAACTAAATAAAACTAAACTATAATGAAAAATCCAAAACTATTATAACCTTGGTTTGGAGTTGACATTATTTCTATATTATAATGTTATTATTTTACAGCTTCAGTGTTCTGCAGCTTACCACCTTTCATTACAGTTGGACTTAATTTTGATGTAGTGACTCACACAGGCCGTCCTCAAATGCCTGAACTGAATCACAATGTCACAAAGAAGATAAAAGATATGACAAAACTACAATTAATACTAAAACTAAGCATTTACAAAAAAAATTAAAAAGCAAACCTGCTCTAAAAACGTATTAAAACTAACTGAATTAGAGAATAAAAAAGTCAAAACTAAATAAAACTAAACTATAATGAAAAATCCAAAACTATTATAACCTTGGTGCCTGGTGACTCAGGTTGTGTGTGTATTAACTTGCAGAAAATGAAGTGATTAAGCGTCGGGTGCAGGTTACAGAACCACACCTCGTTCCACGCCCCCCCCCTCCTCAGCAAAACATGGCACAGTGTGAGAGGAAGGGGTGTGTTTCAGAGCCCTACCCACAACCGTGTCCACTAAATACACACTCACACATCACGCACTAGGACAGGCCCAGACTTCGTAGCCCACAGGCACCGTTTAGTATGAAAGGAATAGAGTGAAAGGAAAAGGAAAAAAAAAGGAAGAAAGGAAGGGCAGAGGCAACCCAATCACAGAGAGAGAGAGAGGAGGCTGAGAAGCAGCAAAGGAGAGAGAAATCATAGGTTTAGTGAAGCGCTGAGTGGATTGTGACCACAGGACTGCAGACTTTTGGACCAAACTGAGGCCGGGGGACACAGAAAAGCACCAGAACCTACAAAGACGAACCCGTTAAGGATATTTTTCTGATTGACAAAGCAGTGACAATGACCTCACAACAGCAGAGGTTCAGGAATATGTCCAATGACAGCATGGGTCGAGACAGGATGCCCTCAGAGGACGTGTTTTACCAGGGGATGCTAAAGGCCACAGACGGCAGGAAAGGTAAAAATCTACAAAAATCAGCTTTAAATGAGAGCTCTGATGTTAATGTATTGGTTCCCATGTGTGGAAAAGCACAGAGGAGTGTGTTCTGTAAAGTCAGAGCTGGTTAAAGTTCAGGGTTTTGGACTTTATGTTGGACTGCGGTGAAGCTCCTGTGTCAGATCTCCAGGTGAATTATGGGTTTTTAACAGATGCTTCTATTGTTGGAATAAGTGACTGTGAATGTGGACTGGACTGGATCGTCCTGTCCAGGGTTTCTCTTAACCTCCTCAGACCCACTGTCCACATTTATGGACAAGAGTTTCACAACTTTATACAAAAAAAAGAAAAGAAAAGAAAACTGTCCACCACAAAGGACACTCTATAAAAATTTTAAAAACTGCATCTGAAAAAACTGTTGCATCATGATGTTTCCAATAGAGGTGCTTATTTAATAAAAAACAAACAAAGCTGGTACTTTGCTGACAAGTCCTGGGTCTGAGGAGGGTAAAGGAGGGAACTCCCCTTTTCGAACGCATCAGCAGCTTCCTCTTTCTGTATTGGTCAGCAAAGCCCATTCACATTTTCTTTTTTTTTTTCTGTCTTGTAGCGTGGATGTGTTATGGGATGAGTGACTCATGGTGGTTAAAGTCTTGTCTTGTCTTGGACTTTGGAGGATGATGTGTTTCATTGCATGGCGTCTTATATTTCTTCATAAATCTGTGCTCAGTTAATGTATTTTTTTTATGATTCTTCTTATTAACCCTTAGACCCGGTCAGGTTGTTTTCTTCCAATTCCAGGTATTCCTCAAAAAGCATATTATTGACATCATGCCTTTTAAAGTTTAGCTTTTCTTTTTTTCTTTTTTTTTTTTTCTTTTTTTTTAAGTCTACTGTTTATTGGGGTTTTTCACATATAAAAACAAAGAACATAGTTTCGTTGTTAGTCCGAAAGTCAAACAAACAGACAAACAACATGCGGAACAAAAATAAACAAATAAACACAAAGTTGAAGTACAAAATTCCCACTTTAAATGTTACCAGAAAGACAAAAAAACAAACAAAAATAAAAAATTATAATGGTAATGATAAATCAGACCTGCTAAGGCACACCAATACTGTATAATACAATAGTCAGTCAACACAAACATGACAGGTTGTATTATTAACGCAGATCAGAAAAGGAGTCCATGTCTGTTTAAATGTGTTCGAGGCTCCAGCGAAAGTCAATCAAATTTTTTCCAGTTTGAGAAAATAGAGCACCTCCTTGATCCATTTTGAGATGCCTTATGTTTTATAGAGTTCATAAAATTGTAGTTTTCGTATTACTACCCCAAACTTCCATATTTGGGTCCAGATGACCCACATTCATTTACAGTAGAATTACATCTAAACCTTTGAGTCATTCAACAGTAAAGCCAAAGGACTGACTCACTAATTGGATGTTTTCGTTGTTCTATTACTGTTATATGCTATATATTATATATTAGATATACTTTCATTTGTAGATATAGATATAAATAGACTTTATTTTGAACATAAGTGGGCAAAAGAAATTCAGGGCACTCCAAAATATGGAAGTAAATCAACCAAAAAAGAAAATAAATATCATACAAATGTATAATCATTTCATTGTGGCTTTTTAACAAAACTCAATGTCTGAAAAGGAGAAGGAAGAAGCTGAGCTTATATCATCTTACCCTAATTTTACATGACTTGGCTAATCGGCTAATATAATGTATACTGTTGATAACAAAGAATCACATCAAATCAATTTCAAATCAATTAAAAACGATTTTAAAATTACTCACTTTTCCATTGGACATCTGCGCAAAACTTTGCCCATATTTACTAAATGTTGAAAAAACAGAAGTGTGTTATGTCTGTTTTTCCATTAAACCACAAATG
This sequence comes from Sphaeramia orbicularis, assembly GCF_902148855.1. Classification (NCBI taxonomy): domain Eukaryota; kingdom Metazoa; phylum Chordata; class Actinopteri; order Kurtiformes; family Apogonidae; genus Sphaeramia; species Sphaeramia orbicularis. The sequence continues at coordinate 11,833,546 of NC_043972.1, forward strand.
CGATGATTTGTTTATTAATTATTGGGAGATGACACGAGAAGTCATTCCATAAACACTGAGACAAATGTAAATATGGTGTTGATTTACAGATACATTTATTATTATTATATATTACCCCTCTATCTTGTACTAAATTAAAAAATGATTAGGTTTCCTGGTGTGTCCACATATACCGCTACACGTTTCTTTTAAAACTCTTCTTCTCTTGTTGTAATGTCCGTCAACATCCGTTTTTTTTTTTTTTTTTTTATCGTGTGACTCTAGTTGCAGAAAAGGGTCTTTCCATTGGAGTTTTGCGTGATTATACCATTTGCGTTACGCCCGAAAAACCACCTCTTGCCAAAAACTTTTAATTGAAAAACGAGGGTTTGACAAAATTGTAATTTTTCCATTAGGTACATTTTTAGTTAAGTTATATTCTTAGAGTAAAATTTTACTCTGTTATTTTGGTTTTTATTTATTTTTCTGTACATCACTTTGGTCCTCTGTGGTTCTATCAAAGTGCATTACTAATAAAATTGGATTGGATTGGACTGGACTGGACTGGATTGGATTAGACTATATTGGATTGGATTGGATTGGATTGGATTGGATTTGACTGGACTTGACTGGACTTGACTGGACTAGATTGGATTGGATTGGATTGGATTGGATTGGATTGGATTGGATTTGACTGGACTTGACTGGACTTGACTGGACTAGATTGGATTGGATTGGATTGGATTATAGTCACACAATTTGAGGGTCAATGGAAAAGAGACTTTTTAAAAAGGTTTTTTAAAAACAAAAATCATATTTCAAACAAGAAATCATTCTTTTGTAGACTGAAATATAACAGAAATTATTATTTTTAACATGAAAAATAACAAAAATTGCATAAAAACACAATGATTTGAACATGAGTCAATTTTAACCCATTTTTTGCAGAGTGTTTTGGTCCAGACACTCGTGTATCGAAGGGTTAATCATCTTAGTTCCATTCTGAATCCATACCAGCATTAACAACAACCCATTTCCGCTCCAGTTACAGATGTAAATTCCGCATTTCTCTGGAACCGGTTTGCGTCTGGTGACATTTCAGTCGACCGGTCGGCCGGCGTTGGTGGCGTTTCACACCAGGTTCAGTTAAAAGTAAGAACGCTCTGAAAACCATGTGATGGACGTTTGTCAACCTGTCAACACGCTTCTTCTCCTTTGCGACACTTGACAGGAAGTAGAGCCTCGAAGGTGGCATGTTGATGGACGGCTCCAGTGTTATATGATGTATGGAGGGGGGTCAAAGGTCTGTCAGTGTCTATGGGGGTTTCCATGGCAATGCACTTCCACAACACAATTTGCAGAAGTCACTGGAGACATGCTCTTGAGAAAACAGATGTCGCCTTTGGGCTGGTTTTTTTTTTTTTTTTTCCAGGCGTTGAATCACTGCTCGTCATTAGTGGGTGTGTAACTATGCCGATGGTTAGATCAACAACATCAACTCTGATAAGATAGACAGAGGACTTTGTGTCCACGTCTACTTTTGTAGAAGGGACAGGGAGGACAGGAAGTGGTGTGGAGTAAAAATAAAAAAACCTCACATGTCGGCTCTAGTTCTGTGTGAAATGAACATTAAAACACAACCTTTAGCTCCTTAAATAACTCTATCAACACATTTTACAAAATATGGAGCCTCTTTTACACTGTGTGAATGTGTTACCCGCGGAACTGGAACTTTAAATCCATTTTAGGTGTTTATATTGTTATTGAGCTGTTTTGTTTATTTATTTATTTTCTTTGTTTCTTTTTTTAACGGTACCAGAATGCACTGTCTTGACTGTCTTTTTATGCGTGTTTTGTTTGTATTGCCTTGTTTTTTGTTTTGGTTTTTTTTTGTTTCTTTATCATGTCCGATGTCAATCTCTGTCTCATGAATACATTACTTGAAATTCTAAATGTTATACTTGTTAAATGAAAAGTTCTATAAATGTTAAAAAGTTCTATAAATAAAGTAAAAAAAAACAAACAAACAAACACAACCTTTAGATCAGGGATGAATTTGCGAAATGTTAAAATTATACTAAGATATTAACACTCATTTTAGTTCAGGGGTGACATGCAGACCAGTTTAATTTTCAAGTGGGTCAAATCGGTAAAATACTACCATGATATCCAATAAACTCCAATGTTTTCACCTTGTAAATGGGTGTTTCCATGAAACTAGGTTTATTTTAGTATCTGTCACTTTTCCATCTTTTTAGACCCAATAATTAAAGGTAAATGTAGACGTATTTCCCCCCAGGATAATAATAATAATAATAATAATAATAATAATAATAATAATAATAAATAAATAAATAAAATAAATAAAAAATAATATAATAATAATCTAAAAAAATACTTTCTCTTTTATCTCAGTAAATATTTATTTTAAAATAGACCCGAAGTGCTTCCAAACCTGCTTCATAACATTCGTCTACATCTAGTTTGAATTTTTATTTTTATTTTATTTATACTTGTCGTTCATCTGATGAAGGGCTGTGGCTCGAAACGTCACTACTTGTGGTAAATAAATTTTTTTTTTGAGCTCACAGGTTGTTCAGACCTTATCTGATTCTTTCATCCACTGTTTGTTTGGGGTTTTTTTTGGATCCTGCACACCTTTCAGTAACTGGATATGCTTATCATCACCTGTTTGTTTTTTTTGTTTTGTTTTTTTTAGCTCCTCTGTCCTGTTTTTAGGGACCAGTTTCAAAGAAGCACCCACATGTAAACATTTTCATGTATTTACACCAAAACAAAGTATAATGTGAATAACCTGAACAAATATGAACAACCTGAAATGTCTTAAGAGAAGTGCAATTTTACTAATATTCTGCCTGTTATTAAATATTTTATGTATTGGTAGATCCACTGTGATCTGTACGTTATAATAAACATGTGTAAATGATAAACTTAGACAGAATATTAATAAAATTACACTTATTTTTTCAGTTTGTTCATGTTATTCACAGTTTTAAAGGATAGGCTGTAGATGTAAACATTTTCATAATGTAAATTTACTTTTTTTACATTTATTTTATTTATTTCTTTAATAATTCATTTATTTATTTATTTCGAACATGCAAAGGAACAAAATAAAACAAAACAAAGCAAAATAAGACAAAAACAAAATAACATTTAAATGAACAGAATCTATCTTCATGTATGTGCAAATCTTAATTTTGCAAGAAAAGGAGTAGGAAGAAGTATAAACTTAACTTAAACTTACTTTTCTGCTCTAAAACATAGAGAAAAGTTTGGAGTTGTCATTATTTGTATATTATTATGTTATTATTTTACTGGTCTGGTCCACTTCAGATTAAATTTGGCTGAATGGGACTCCTGAAAATGAGAAAAATGACTTTGGCATCCCTACTTTAGATCAAACAGATTGCGATCAGAAAACACGACCGACCTTGTAAAGTTGCACCGACACACCTTGTGGTTTTTTTCAGTACCTATTAACTCCGACAGGAACGCTGCAGCAGGCGGCCGACGGAGGGTTTGTTGTGTTAGAGGGTGTGTTTCATCCCAAGATCTTGTTGTTTCTTGTTGGATAATTGCACTCACAATACTTTAACCATGTCTTCACACTTGACAACATTTGGTTTTTTACGATGCGATGGAGCAGGTCTTGTCGTGAGTCGTTGTGTTCAGGTGTCGTAGACGGAGACGTGACCTTCCAGACAGTAGTTGAACATCTGCTGATGCTGAATGGATCTGATGTGGGCTGACTCACATGCAGGTCTGCACAGTCAGGACCAATGTTTCCACCTACTGAGGCTTCTGTTCAACTCAGACCACACCATGCTGGTGTCTGTGGGGGGGTGGGGGGGGTTTACTTTCATAGTGTATAAGTTTACATCAGCTTTCAGTCATCTAAGGCTACGTTCACACAGCAGGTCTTAATGCACAAATTGGATTTTTTGGTGAAATCCGATTTTTTGTGTGTTGGTTCATATTCCACATTAAATGTGACTTCTATCAGTTTTGAGTCTGAACTGAATGTGACCCTGAAGTGACCCACATGTTTCTGCCTTTATATTATTACAAGCACATATAATATAATATAATTTACATAAACACATAATACAATAACACGTGTGCACATGCAAATATGTACACACACACACACATTTAAATATATATATATATATATATATATATATATATATATATATGTATGTATATACACACACACACACACACACCTACACACACAGCATATACTTGTACATCTTTTTAACACCAGGTGATACCCAACGCCTTCCTTTATCTGTTTGAATCCCACAAACAAGGTCAGAACTGTCACAGTTTAGTCTGAACTGTGGATCAACAAACTGCAACTAAGCAACGATAAGAACATCCCATAATAACTTTAGACAAAACAACAGCTTCTATTTTTGTCACTTTTCTAGACTTGTTTTGACAGTTGTTTCTTAATGGTTCTCACCCTCAGCTTGTCCTTGAAAACATCGTCATGTTTGTCAGAACTTCTACGATGATCATTTTATAAATAAGGGCGTATGTTCTCTAACTGTGTCTGATGTTCTCTTTTCTGATTTTGCAGATGAACGGGATCGAGTTCAGAAAAAGACCTTCACAAAATGGGTGAACAAGCATTTGATGAAGGTACGAGCTTTTCCTTTATGTTGAAACAACGCAACAACAACAAAACCCCTCTGAACACACGCTCTCACACAGAACAACCACAGTAGGAATCAAAGGTTAAATGTTCTCCTCTTTGTCATCTGGACATCAGAATGAAAGTGCACATGTTTACTCAGTGAATCATGGCTCACATGGTTTAAAGCTGCAGCTCGGATATGAACAGGTTGAGATCAGAATAAAAGCACATAAACTGATTAGAACATGGGGGTTATGGTTTTATGGTTTTATGAGGATAGTGTTTGGGTTTACAGTGGATTTAGGAGATTACAGCAGTGGTTCTCAAACCCTCAGGGGGGCGCCAGAGATCCCGGGGGGGCACGAGGCTTTGTCCTGTTCGAGGTTGTGAAAATTCTATTTGTGGATGTTAAGGAAAAAAAACTCAGACACCTAATAAGAGAATTATTTAGTGGTAAGTTGTCTGGTTTTTTGTTTAACTTGTGCTGTTTCTCCCAATTTAAATAAAGGGATCGAACATCTCCTGGAGGTTTGGAAACTGGAATTCACTCAAAAGACTTCCCAGGAGGATTTTTTCCTCTTTTTCTTTTTTTTTTTTTTTTTTTTTTCTAATTTTAAATTACTAGCGGCATTGTACCCGTGGTGCCATTGTACGATAGCGCCCTCCCGTGGTGCAACAGCGTGACATCGATCGGACAAATACGCCTTGGGCACAGAAACGTCCATTATAGTAGGATACATTTACATAAACATGTACTTAAACATAAGGGACCACACAAACACAATACAAAAAAATATATAATTATACCAGAGACCTATAGACCTATTAAACACAAAAAAGAGAAGACAAAAAAAACACACAAGGAAAAAAAGTTTAAAAAGTTTAGGAACCACTGGATTAGAATACAGATGGGTGCTTCGATGGAACTGGTCCTAAAAACAGGACATGGAGACACTGAAAATTCAAACCAGATGTAGATAAATGTTATGAAGCAGGTTTGGAAGAACTTTAGGTCTATTTTAAAAATAAATATTTACTGAGATAAAAGAGAAACTATTTTTCAGATAAAATACATTTTTATATTATTTTTATACCAGAATCTGCATGTAACACGGTCAAAAGGACATGAAAATTGCTAGTATTTTTTTGAATATCTTTTTATTGTCTCACAGGTGCATTTTGGGAATCGAAGTAAATATTCAAGGCAGTGTTTCACAAAAATGGCTGCTGTTGTAAAATCACTTGCGATTTATTAGTGTTAAAATGTTCAAGTTCCGCATGTAATGCCAGTGGACACAATGGGTTCCACACCAAACCTAGAATGAGACTGAGATTGATGAAAAACCCACATGTGTGGATTAGAAAAACCACTAGGATCCACACATTGAACACAGTGTCTTTATTTAGAGTCTATAGAAGACCATTTACACACATGTTTTCACATCTAATGCACTGACAGCTAGGGAGATTTAATGTCCATATTTGGGTCCTCTTTTTGGACCCAATATTTGATTATAAATTCATTAATTATGGGATGGCTTAGAGGAAGAGTATAATTTTTTTTGCATTTATCTGAGGTCATCATTAGGTCCATCCTGGGTGACAATATGTCTACATTTACCTTTTATTATTGGGTCTAAAAAGATGGAAAAGTGACAGATACTAAAATAAACCCAGTTTCATGGAAACACCCATTTACAAGGTGAAAATTTGGAGTTTATTGGATATTATGGTAGTATTTTACTGATCTGACCCACTGGAAATTGAATTGGTCTGCATGTGACCCCTGAACTAAAGTGATTAATATCTTAGTGTAATTTTAACATTTCCCAAATTCATCCTTGATCTAAAGGTTGTGTTTTTTTGTTTTTTTGTTTTTTTACTTGGTTTATAGAACTTTTCAACATTTGTAGAACTTTTCATTTAACAAGTAAAACGTTTAGAATTTCAAGTAATGTATTCATGATACAGAGATTGACACCAGACACGATCAACAAACAAAAAAAACAAAAAAACAAGGTAATACAAACAAGACATGTATAAAAAGACAGTCAAGACAGTGCATTCTGGTACCGTTAAAGAAAGATAGAAAATAAATAAGTAAATAAACAGGTCATTAACAATATAAACACCTAAAATGGATTTAAAGTTCCAGTTCCGCGGGTAACATATTCACGCAGTGTGAAAAAGGCTCCATATTTTGTTTCATAGACAGACCCAGCTGTGAATAAACAGTCGACTGCAGCAGGAGAATGCAGGTTTATTCTCCTAAATGACACCTTTACCTCTGCGGTCATCCATCCTTCAGCTGTGTGTTGTTTGACACAGCTGTAATAAACACACTAATTAGCTCCTGCATCACTGCTCTGGGATGGTGAGGTTTGTCCGTCATCAGCTCCGACTGTGTAAAGCCTCCATCAGCGTCCGTCCATTCTCACTGACCTCAGACTAAAGCCCTGAAAGACCTTCAGTACATCACACATTCATGGAGGTAAACAGGTCATGACGGGCTGAAGCCAAACAAACCCACCTCCTCACTCTGGACTTTCTCATTAACCCTTCGGTATCCGCCCACAGAAGCCCTTTAACCAGCAGAAGCGCCTAATATGAACAGTACTGGAGTAATGTCAAAATGTTTTAACAGTTTGTTTTTTAATGTTTTTACTTTTTTTTTTTTTTTTTTTGTATTTCATCACCTTGAGCCATAAACAAAAATACCAAATACTCAATAATTGACATATTTTTTAACCCTTTAAATGCCATGTTTGTTATGGAAATTAACCATAATTTTGATGCAAAAAGAACTAAAACCCCCTTTTCCCAATATTCTACATAAAAATTTGTGTTTTGTTGTTTTTTTTTTTTCATCCTGGCATAAGGCAAGACAAGTTTATTTGTATAGCACATTTCATGCACAGGACAATTCAAAGTACTTTACATAAAAGCATCACAGGAGAGGCATAAAAATACATTTAAGATGAGAGAAAGTTAAAAATTAAAATAGAAATTCAAATCATCAGCGATAAAATGTGATTTTAAAGCTCATTTAAAAGACATTATTTAAGCGTTTAAGGGAAAGCTGCAGTAAACAATAATGTTTTCAGGCCTGATTTAATGATCAACACCAACATAGGTTAATATACATTGCTATTTTTTGTGTTACATTAAACGCTAACATATGTCAATGGGCATTTTTTACTCACTTGGTACAAGGGTGTTAGTGTAGGAATTAAAAAAATTTTCTAATGTACTTATTTTAGTGGATGGGTGACATTTTAAAAAATCATGCAAAAATGAACAACTTTTGAATTCTGACCTAAAAGAAATTGTGAAAAAATAATATGACCTTTTGTAAGATGAAGTGCAAAGTGTGCGTAATATGCTCACCCAGATACCGGAAGGTTAAATTGTACTTGTTTTTATCAGTACTCTAACTGTACCCAGAAACATTTTTGAGTTTTTTCTTGATTTTTGGTGTTTTTTAATCAATCAATCAATCAATCAATTTTATTACAAAATTATTACAAACAGTTAAGATCAACAATTCATTTACAAGATACATTAATATGTAAATATGTAATATTTAATTTTGTTGATGAAATATAACAAAATGGGATTTTATATGTGTAAATCAAGAATGTGAAGAAAACACATTTGTAATTTGCATTTATTTAATCAGAAAGCTCCCACTGAGATCAGAGAAGTTACATTTTTGGCCAAATTGCGTAAATGTATTAAACTAACACAGCTGCCTCATTTTGCATCATTGGCTACAACCTGAAAAAATATGACTTAAGCAATTATACTATGAGGCTAACGATGATGACTATTTATAACATGAAGTGCAAAGTGTGCGTAATGTGCTCACCCAGATACTGGAAGGTTAAATTTTACTTTGTTTTATCAATACTCCAACATTTTTGTGATATTTTGAGTTTTTTTCTTAATTTTTGATGATTTTTTTGTTGATGAAATAACATAATGTGATGGGTTTTTTTTTTTTTTTTGTGGAAATCGACAATGTGAATAAAACGCATTTTTAATTCACATTTATTTAATCAGAAAACTCCCACTGAGATCATAGAAGTTATATTTTCAGCTGAATTGCGTAAATGTATTATACTAACACTACCGCTACATTTTGCATCATTGGCTACGACCTGAAACAATATGACTTAGACAATTATACTATGAGGCTAACGATTATGACTGTTTATAACATGAAGTGCAAAGTGTGCGTAATATGCTCACCTGGGTACTGGAAGGTTAAGGGTGAAAAATTAGCCGTTCTATCGTAAACCCCCATCTACAGGGCAGTTAAAACCCTCCTCTTCCAGGAAACTCCCACGGGCAGTGAAACATTTACAACCTCACGACATTAAGTGATTCCACATTATTGTTCGTTCACGCCAACAGACATTGGCCCATTCATTTTTTTTGTTTTCTAAAATGGAACAAGAGGGAAAACGTTAGCCCACAGAGTGTTTTCCTTTCCATGAATATGCAGCATATTCTGCTACCGATGGATGAGAACATAGTAGTGGCTCTTAAATGTTCTCCGTCAGTTTGGGGGGTGAGTCATGGGCATCTGGACTCACTTAGCTCCTTCTCAAAAGCCAAATTCTGGTCTGGATCCAGGACCCTCGGTGGTTGAGGCCAACGGTAGCACATGTGCAACACAGACGCAGATGTGGGTGGAGCCCCAAGACTGGCATTCATGTGTGGAGAAGAAGCATTTAGAGTAATATGGTAGACAGAGGGAGAAATGAATGTTCTGGAAAGTGTCTGATTCTCATATTAAAACCACCATAAACTAATAACTCTGGTGTCAAACTAACAACTTTGGTGTTTCTTCCCGTTCAGTCATTTCCAATAATGTGCAATAACCCCGTAAAATGTGAATTATGTGCAATAAGTCGTGCAATAATCTTCTATTCAGCAACAACAATCCAATATTTATTCAAATATAAATGCATTGTTTTATATAGACTTGACTTCATAGATGTACATACTGTTAATATTGTTCATATTTATCATACTGTTAATATTATAAATACTGTGTCTATTCATATTTTATGTGTTTTTTTTTATGTAGTTCGAGTCTTATTTTACTTTTGTGAAATTTTATATTCTTTTTTCTTACCATATTTTTCAGTTTTTCTAATTGTATTGTTTATTTGTTTTTATATTATTGCACTGACTGGAAAAGCACTGCTAATGTCATTGTACAAACAATGACAGGAAAGCCTTTTCTATTCTATTGTGTTCTATTGTGTTCTGTTCTATTCTATATTAGTCTGTTCTATTCTATTCTATTCTATTCTGTTCTCTTCTATATTATTTTCTTCTATTCTATTATATTTGATTCTATATTATTCTTTTCTATTTTATTCTATTCTATATTATTCTCTTCTCTTCTATTCAATATTATTTTATTTTATTCTATTCTATTCTATTCTATTCTATTCTATTCTATTCTATTCTATTCTATAACTCAGTTCTAACCCTCCTGTCTTCCTCTCTGGCTGTGATACTATCAGCTGTTGGAACCTGATGTTAAACTGATTTAATGTCTTCATGCTCGGTTTGGTGGAGGCGGACCGTAAGGGGGCAGACCAATGGGGGGGCGGGTTCAGCGGTGCGGAGCCGTAAAAGGACGCTGAGCCGTTTCCTGTTCTCTGTAAATCATTTTATATTGTGTCGAAGACAGAACAGGACGTCAGAACATATAGCTGTTCTTTTGGAGCCTTGTTTCTCCATCGTCCAAACACTTCAGGTCTGTCAGTGAAAGGATCAGTTTCAGACGAATGCAGGTGAAGTCAACATGAAGTCACACCTGTGGCATGTTCCGGGTGGGGGTTTCCAAAGGGGGGGTGGGGGTGGGGGGGTCACAGAGGAGGGGAGGGCCACGGAACACAGAGGAGGGGAGGGCCACAGATAAGAGGCTGTCAGATACATGCACTAATGGTTTACACACTGAAAAGGAAAGGAAAAGAAAAGCAAAGCAGTGCTTTATGACCCTCAGAAGCATCTGTAGTTTATCATCCACCTTTGAGCAGCAACCAAGGCCTCAGAGAGGTGATGGACGACCATGAGATTAGATTAGATTAGATTAGATTAGATTAGATTAGATTAGATTAGATTAGATTAGATTAGATTAGACAAGACTAGATTAGATTAGATTAGATCAGATTACATTAGACTAGACTAGACTAGATATTCAGTTTTAATAATAGGATAATAATTATAATAAAGTGATAATGGTAATAGTCATAACAACAATATACAAGTAAGAATTTATGTAAGTAGTAATAATGAGAAGAAGAAGAAGAAGAAGAAGAAGAAGAAGAAGAAGAAGAAGAAGAAGAAGAAGAAGAAGAAGAAGAAGAAGAAGAAGAAGAAGAAGAGCTTTTTAACCAGTAAAAATACTAATTCCTTTTTACCCTGAAAACGTGTTAGATTGTTGAAAACATTAAGGTCATGTCTGATGAAATAAGTGTTCAAATGCAGCATCTGTCAGTCCAGAAGAAGAAAGACATAAGGAAAGTGCAAACAGACATTTCCCATCATGCCCTGCTCAGTCCTTCTTCAGTGTAAACTAAGACACAGACATGGATCATCAGTTTAAACCTGTGTCTGCAGGATGGGTTCAACAGTTCTCAGGTGGCTCCATGGTGCTGCTCATGCATGTGTAGACAGTGAACCCTGGTGGTCGCCGTGGTAACTGTCAGTGCATCCATCTGATCTGCAGTCAGTGGATCTGATCTGCAGTCAGTGGGTCATAACTGTGTTGAAGTCAGTGCCAACATAAACCAGACGCTGTTGGAACTTGTACCATAAATGTACTGTCATTCCATTAGAGGGCAGAGGCAGCGCTCACCTGGGTTTAACCTGGATTAAATACATGCTGATACACTGGTTCTGATCCATTTGGACCAGAACACTGAGCCCGTTTACATCCACACCAATACTGACACCATTATGATCCCATTATTTAAGTGATCATTTAAACAGGATCATCTGATCTGTTTAATTAGAAAACAGCAGCAATCTACCTGTCTTATCTTATCTTAAATTATCTTATCATATCATATCTTAAATGATCTTATCTTGTCCTGTCTTATCTTAAATTTTCTTATCTTATCTTATCCAATCTTATCCTAAATGACCTTATCTTATCTTAAATTATCTTAAGTTATCCTGTCTTATCTTACCTTATCTTTTCTTATATTATCTGTCTTATCTTATTTTACCTTATCTTTCTTATCTTAAATGATACCATCTTTCCTTACCTTTTCTTATCTTGTCGTATCTTAAATTATGTTATCCTGTCTTATTTTACCTTATCTTGTCTTGTCTTATCTTATCTTAAATTATCTTATCTTATCCTAAATTATCTTAAATTATCTTATCTTCCTGCATGTATACAAATTAATCTGATGTATTTCATTGTTACATCTGCACATGTGTAAAAAAAAAACAATTAAAATCATAGAAAATGAAAGTTACGTAACTAACTATTGTCGTAAAGACAATAACAGGAAGTTTAATTCTATCATCACTATTAGAAACTTTACAGATTGAAGGTCCTACAGCGGGGAAATTCAACGGTCGAAGCAGCAACAGAATAACGTCAAAGAAAATATGTGCAGCATACAGATCGTATATGTTCGTATGTACTCTGAAATAAAACCGATAATGGACCAAAACATCTAAACCAGGGTTTATGATTATCGCTTTTTTTTTAAGATCTGCTTATTATTTGGATTTTTCTGGTCATGTAAACAGACTCATTCTAATCACTATGTTTATTTGAGGTAAAATTAATTCCTCTGGTCTTCTCCTTTTCCATCCATTACTGTTTTCATCCCTCTCTCCTTCATCTTCCATCCTCTTCCTCTCCTCAGCATTGGTGGGTAAAGGTAGGTACCGGTCCATTCAGCAGAACCGGTCATGATTCCTCCTGCATGGAGACTCCACCCCCCCATGTCTGTTTTATAGCCCCTCCCACCGTCACCTGAATGCACCTCCTTTACAAAAAAAACACGCTGTTGGGAGTTTTGATGCCACCTTTTGGACTTCTGTTCACAGTTTGTGTTCACCAGGGCACGTTTCACCGCACAGATGCTGTTTTTTTTTTTTGTTTTGTTTTGTTTTTTCTGATGGTTTCATCCATCATTTGTCAGAGATGACAGCCTCCATTTAGCATCTTTACTCAGTGTCAGGCTTGGCTGCTTACGGCGATGAATTCCTGACCTGTGTCGAGTTGTACTCCTGCAGAAAAAAAAAAGCTCAGAAGAAAGTAAAGAATGCAAATCCGATGCCCAACCCTTTAGAAAAGTTCACTATGTGGACAAAAGTAATGGGACACGTTGGATTCAGGTGTTTCTCTCCTAACAGGGGTCTGGGATCCAAAACACTAATGACGAATGTCAGAATATAGTTTTATATTATGGGGTACATATCAGTGCATTGGTTAGTTTGGGTTAAATTATTATCTTTGTTTATAAAATGACTCAGAGATGGTGATAGATTTCTCTCAACATTGATTTTCTCTTTTTTTTTAATCTATGACTATGGTTTTAAATGTTCTTCCTCTAAATTTATAAAATATTTTTCCTGCTCTGACTGTAAATAATAATTTTCTACCACAACTAACCACCTACTTTCTTTTTTGTGTGTATTTTGCTCATTATGATGCTGTTTTCTTCATTTTTGTTCATTTTAAGGCTGGTTTTGTTCATTTTTTAGGTTTGTGTTGCTCTTCTTTTTTTTTTTATTTTGTTGTTTATTCTGTTCATTTTACAGTGTGGGTTGTTTTTTTTTTTTGCTAACCATCTACTTTCTTCAAACTCCCATTTAAATTTAAGGAAATATTGATGTTTTTATCTTAGATCCTCATGAACAGGACATCTTACAGCTGTAGACATGATGTGTCCCAATATCTATGTCCGTATAGTTTATAAACATCAATATATCCTCAAAGTTTAATATTAGATTTTTCTTCCTCAGTGAGATGTGAAGAAAGTAGATTTTTATTTAAAAAAAACAAACAAACAGTTAAAAGAACAGAACAGAATAAGCAACAACATTTATTATTATTATTATTATTATTATTATTATTATTATTATTATTATTATTATTATTACCTTTCTATAAACCAGGAAAACCTCACTGAGATGAAAACTCTGTTTTTCAATAGTGTCCTAGTACATTAGTTACAGACACAAACTTTCAAACACAAAAACGAAAACAAAATTAATACAAATGAGCAACACAAGCATAAAAAGTGAACAAAAAAGTCTCAAAATGAATAAAAATGGAGAAAAGAGCATCACACTGAGCAAAATACACATAAAAAAAGAAAGAAGCGGGTTAGTTGTGATAGAAAAAGTTATTATTTACAGTCAGAGCATGAAAAATATTTTAGAAATTGAGAGGAAGTCTTTGTTTAGAAACAAAGACAATAACTGAACCCAAACTAACCAATGCACTGATTTGTATCCCATAATATAAAACTATATTCTGACATTGGTCATTATTGTGTTGGATCCCAGACCCCTGTTAGAAAAGAAACACCTGAACTCAACGTGTCCAATTACTTTTGTCCATATAATGTACCTTTTTCTCCTCACTGACTTAAATCCTGGTTCTTGTGGTTCCTTCTGACCTGTCATGTGGGAAATATCACCAGGGTTGGAGGTTCAGTCACATCATTTATCGTGAAAACAAGTAAACAACGGCTACGTTGTGCAAAAACCTGTGAAATGATTGGATGAAATAATGAGCGTGTTCAGCTTCGTTTTAACGCCGTAAACACCTCTTCCTGTTTCGTGTTTCCCATCAGGCCCAGCGCCACGTCACAGACTTGTACGAAGACCTTCGAGATGGACACAACCTCATCTCCCTGCTGGAGGTCCTGTCTGGGGAGACACTGGTGAGCCTTTGACCTTTGACCTCTGACCTTTGTTATGGATGGGCCTGAGCTTCAACTCTGTCTTATGTTATTTTTTTTTGCCTCAGTCATTTTCCACCCTTTAAATCAAATTAATTACACCAGGAGTTCTTACCTTCAATCGACCGTGAATATTGTCCCCGTGGCAACAACCTGTAACCATCTGCATCCAAGCTGTCAATCAAAGCCTTAACCTGAGCTGAACCTGTAACTGTACATGGATGCCCTCAGTTTTTAACTTCTACACATTATATACTCTTTATTCTTCTGTTGCATCCCCTGTAACTCCTTAACCCTTTGGAGTCCCTGAACACACCGTCACGTCCAAATAATGTAACTGATTTAAGATCAGTCTTTACTTACACTGGTGTTTAAGTGGAAATGTTAAAATAAAACTGAAGTCAAAAGTGTTAAAAGGACGAGTAAAACCAGACCCATTATACACAATAAAAACAGAATTTACACTAATATTATCATCAGGTTTAGTTCAGGAACAGACAGAAAAAACAGGATTAAAAGGAGGAAAAATGGAACTACATCAACCAATCAGATGGATGGGATCATAGGACAGCTGAATGGTGTTATATATAGATGTATATAGTTGTAATAGTTGTATATAGTTGTAATAGTTGTATATAGGTGGAATAGTTATATATAGTTGGAATACTAGTATATAGTTGTATATAATGGTATATAGTTGTAATAGTTGTATATAATTGTATATACCGATAGTTATGTATAGTTGAAATAGCTGTATATAGTTATATATAGCTGTATACAGTTGAAATAGTTTTATATAATTGTATAACGTTGTAATACTTGTATATAGTTGGAATAGTTATATATAGTTGTAATACTTGTATATAGTTGGAATAAATGTATATAGTTGTATATAATTGTATGTCACTCTAATAGTTGTATATAGTTATAATAGTTGTACATAGTTGTATATAGTTATATATAGTTTTCCTAAAACTCCTGAGGCGTTACCTGCATTTTCATGTGAACAATTATGTATAACTTCATTATTTGATAAATATGTTTGGTTTTTTTTACGTTTTCAATTTATATATTCATTCTAAGTTATAAAAATGGTTCATTCAACATGTTTTTGGTGACAAATAGTAAAGAATTTAACCTTTTCCTTCCGGGATTTCCGTTTTTTTTGTGTGAGTTTAGCTTCAGTGTGTCCATACAGCATGTCAAATGTAAAAATAAATACATAAGTAAATTAATAATAATAATAATAATAATAATAATAATAATAATAATAATAATAATAAATAAAATAATGATACAAATAAAATCACACAGGTGATGATGTACTGATGAAAATGATACCAGACACAACAAAGTAAACAATTTAATAATGAGAAATAAAAAGGCTAAATCTAAAGTATTACAGAAAATCCAGTCTGACTCCTGAGGGTTAAACATTCATTTCCTCTCTTTCCTCATTTCCTCGGTTCTGTCCTTTTTTTTTCTTTATTCTTTGTATATTTTTGTGCCTGGAGTTGAGCTTCATGGCTGCTGTCGTTTATGGCTTCAGCTCCGTCATCTGAAAACCTCCACAGTCTGAACACGTCTGTGGACCCTGAGGTGGAATGATCTCAAACACTGTTCTGCTTCTCATTCTCCTTCCTTCCTTCCTCCTTCCTTCCTTCCTTCCTTCCTTCCTTCCTTCCTTCCTTCCTTCCTTCCTTCCTTCCTTTCCCTTCCCTCCTTCCTTCCTTCCTTCCTTCTTCCTTTTCCTACCTTCCCTACCCTTCCCTCCTCCTTCCTTCCTTCTTCCCTTCACTCCTCCCTTCCCCCTCCCTCTCCTCTCTCCCTCCCTTCCCTCCTCCCTCTCCTTCCTTCCTTCCTTCCTCCCTCCCTCCCTTTCTTCCCTCCTTCCTTCCTTCCTTCTCTCCCTTCCCTCCTTCCTTCCTTCTTTCCTACCTTCCTTCCTTCCCCTCCTTCCTTCCTTTTCTCTCTCTCCTTCTCTTCCCTCCTTCATTGCTAAAGTGAGGACAGGAGCGTTCGGTTGGTGAGTGGCTTTAATTTACTGTCAGCCTTTTAATTATTATAATTATCCTTATTATTCTTTTTTTTCTTTTCTTTTTTTTCATGCTTTGCTGCTGGTTGGCTCTGCTCCGTTGTTACAGACATCCATTGACTCTGTTGTTTCTCATCTGCAGACACTGTCTCTGCTGTTGAATGACCAGCCTTTATTTTTGCAAAACGGGCATGAAGTTTCCTGTAATATTTGTTCACTTTCTGCACATTTGACTTTTTTTGCATTCCTTTCAGATAATAAAATACATATAAGACTGTACATTATTATCATGAGGTTAAATTAGTTTGTTTTTCTAAAGCTAAAACTAATTAATTCAGTTTTCTTAGTCATATTTCTGGTTCTAATGCTGTAATATTTTCCATCAGACCGTCAGTCGTCAGTCCAGTCTTCCTAAAGCCTTTAAATGTGTTTTATATTGTCCATGTTTGACTCATTAACCCTGAATATCATCATTTTTGTTCAATTCTTTCTTTTTACTTCTTAATTTTGGATGCCTCCTGTACATGGATCATCTCTGACTGATCTTTATGTTCTAACTCACAGGTGTCAAACATGCGTCCCGGGGGCCAAATCCGGGCCCGCCAAAAGGTTCAGTCTGGCCCGTGGATGAATTTACAAAGTGCAAAATGCAAAAATTACCCTGAAGATATTAACAGTCAAGGGCATCAAAGTCAAAATAACAGCATAATAACCTAGAAATAATGACTCCAAATGTTCCTCTTGGTTTAATGTGAGAAATAATATGATATTATGCCTCTAAATAATGGCAACACCCATTTTTTCCTCTTTGATTTATTGCAAAGATCATTAAATTCTGATATCCTTTAACAATAAAATGTCAATAACCTGAACAAATATGAACAACTTGAAATGTCTAAAGAAAAATAAGTGCAATTTAAACAATATTCTGCCTGTTTGGTGTCTTGGTAGATCTGATCTGTAATGCATATGTATGAATCATAAGTTGAGGCATAATATTGATAACATGGTACTTATTTTTCTTCAGAAATTTCAGTTTTTTCCAATTATTCACATCATTTTTTGTATTGGATAGAAGTAGTTTCATCATTTAATGTTATTTTTTGCCCTAAAAAAATCTGAGTTGTCATTACTTATAGGTTATTATGTTATTATTTGACTGGTCCGGCCTGCTGGAGATCAAATTGGGCTGAATGTGGCCCCTGAAAGAACATGAGTTTGAGACCTGTGTTCTAACTGATCACATGTGTGTTTCCTCTGTTTCATCCACAGCCCAGAGAGAAAGGACGCATGCGATTCCACAAACTGCAGAACGTACAGATCGCTCTTGACTTTCTCAGACACCGGCAGGTAAACGTCCAGCCTCTAACTTCAGCTTTTCCATCAGAGGTGGATGGAGGTCAAAGTTCAGCCCATGCATGTGTGGTTTATTACATTAAAAGTCAGTGTGAAGTCATTGAACTGTGCCCAGGTAGTTCCATAAGCCCACATGCTCCTTCTGCACATGCTCAGTTCCATCGAGGTCAAAAGTGGATGTTTCAGCAAAATAATGAAACACATCCAGGACCCTGACGTGGGGAAACTGTCAATGATTTAGTTAGTTGTGCAATAATGCTGTAAAATGTGAAATATGTTCCATAAGTTGAACAATAAACCTCTGTTCTTACAATAATAATAATAATAATCAGCCCTGGCGGAGGTCTGCGCTCTCTGAGTGCTTTTCTAGAAAAGACAGCACAGACCTCCGCCAGGGCCGATCAGTGGGGCCCCCCGTGGGTCCCCCCCTCCCCCCGATGACCACCAAAATTTAATCATTTTTTCCTTGTGTCAGTATCAACATTTCATGAAATTTCATGAAAATCCGTCCAAAACTTTTTGAATTATCTTGCTAACAAACAAACACGCACACAAAGCCAAAGCGATCACAATACCTCCTGGCAGAGGTAATAAAGGACATTCTATTCTATTCTATTCTATTCTATTCTATTCTGTTCTGTTCTGTTCTGTTCTATTGTATGCTGATCTATTGTCTTCTGTTCTAATTGTTTTTTCTTGTTAAAAACACACCATATAAAATCACTTGTATGTGGTGTTCATCTGACTCAGCCTCTGCTGTTAAAAGGTCATGGTGTTTTCACACAGTGTACTCCAGTCCGTATCTGAGTCAGTTTGACCCCAAACTCCACTTCATTTATCCATGTGAATGCAACCGTTCTGTGCTCGAGGTTCCGTACCCGGGTCCATTTGAAAGTAGTCCTTGGTCTGGACTGCCCGTATTCCAGCACGGTACGTTGCCGCATGAATGCGATCCATCCCCGAGTTCAGAACTGACTTAATCACCACTCCGACAAGGGAAGGGGCTTAATCCCCACCAGACCATAGAGAGTCCTCCTGTTGTCTCCTGATAAAAGCTTCGGGTCGGCGCAGCACGGGCTCACCTAATGGACCGAACCATTCAGTGATATATCAGGGACAACAGAGGTGGCTCTGCTTCTCTCTGCCTTAAACAGGATAACAGATAGGTAAGGGCAGGGGCGTAGAATTGCATAGGGACGCTTGGGACATGTCCCTACCAATATCCTGCCACTGCTGTGTTGTCCCTACCAATCCAACCGCTGTCCGTAGTGTTTAGTCAATGATTATGGCACACAAAGGGTTATAGTCTGTCTCTGCTAGAAGTCCCGCCTCTAACCTAATTATCACTCTCTGATTGGCTCTGCGGTTTTGCTATCTTACATGTGATTGGCTGTCCTTGCTGTTACTCCATCTATTTGTAAAAGCTGCAGTTATCGCTAGTCGGACAGGACGAAAAAAAAAAAGTTGGACCAGACAGGAGGCAGTTCGTATCTCCCACCGCTTAGTGTATGTGGTCAACATGTCTGTGTTTGTTCTGCCTGGGTCACGTCAGCTAGACGGATTTGAACATCAGAGGTGTCATTACATTTACATTTGTACATGTGTCTGTTTGCCTGCATGTGCGTATGCGTGTCTGTGCTGCTGGGCCGGTTCATGGCATAGGCTGATAACTGATAACATGATAATTTCTCATTAATTGTCTTAAAATAAAGAAATGAGAGAAAAAAAAAACAACAACAACAACCCCCCCTGTAATGTCTCAGGTGAGCTCTCCCAGACCCGGTGCTCACTGTGTGTGTGAGTGACAGACAGAGTGGAGCTGAATGACAGTCAGACAGGTGTAGAACTAAACATCCAGGTAAAGGATGGAGAGTTTATCACCATGAAAAGGCCTTCCAAGGCCTTAGCTGCACAGTTTTAGAAGAGGAGAGAAGAGGAGGCAGAAAAATAATCCAATTATAGATGGATGGAACCTTTTATAATGTTAAAAAAGTTTGATGTTACTAGCAACAGCTAGCTGAACTGAAATGAAGCAAGTGGCTAATAATGGAACTGAAGATGATTAAGAATGAGATATCTGCTAAGCTGTGTGGTTTACTGCTGCTGAACTGGTTTATATATGTTTATATATGGTTTATAATGTTTCTATATGGTTTACTGCTAGTTGGCTGTTTGATACATGTTTCTATGTGGTTTACTGCTGGCTGCTTTGTGCATCTCCTCTCATGCTTCATGTACCTCCTCTTCATGCCCCCCCTCCCTCCAATATGTACTGTGTGTGTTTGTGTGCATGTGTGTGTTTTTTAAGGGGGGGGGCAAATTCATATCTTGCTAGGGTGCAAAATGGCTAGAACCAACTGACTATGATTGTTTGCTGGTTAGATCAGCTCTACATGACGTGAAATTATGATCGCAAATGCAAAAAAACATCAACTTTCAGGAGTGCTGCCTTGCAGCACTTTTGTGTCCGCACCAATGTCAGAATCAAACATACTCCCTTGGGTAAGGGTTGTCTTCTTCTGATTTCTGCGTTTGTTGGATAGCGACAGAATTCCTTCCACACTGCCACCTACTGTTTCAGCCCTGGAACACCCACTCGTACTCGGGCGCAGGCCGCAGTGCATGTGTGTGTTGAATGCAACCTCTGCAGGAAAGGTGTGAACGTATCCAAGTACAGTACGGACTCGAGTACACTGTGTGAAAACACCCTTATTCTACACATATTTGATGTTAATCTTTGACATGGTTTCTGTGCATGTGTATTAATATTTATTTTCTGTACATGTGTTTATTAATGTTGTTGTCTGTTTGGGCTGTCTTTCCGTTTCATCTAGGTGAAGCTGGTCAACATCAGGAACGATGACATCGCCGACGGAAACCCCAAACTGACCCTGGGTTTGATCTGGACCATCATCCTCCACTTCCAGGTCTCCTCCTCAGTCAGTGTGATGTTTCCGTTTATTTTTACCGCTCTCCACCTCTGTCTCTGGGATCTGCACCTATCAGCTGACCTTTCCATCTGCTCCGGTCCAATCACAGCCCAGTCTGCTCTGGGAAAATCCTCCTCATTACAAATTCTAATCATCTAAGAAGTTAATGTAACACACTAACATGGGTTAAGGATTAGCAAGTACTGTCCAGTTTAAGAGCAAGTTAAGAGAAAGTAAATGGTTACTTGTGGTAGAAAATTATTATTTACAGTCAGAGCAGGAAAAATATTTTATATATTTTTTTTTTTATTCATATTTTGTTTTTTAGAGGAAGAACATTTAAAATCAGTCATGGATAAAAAAACAAAATTAATGTTGAGAGAAATGAAATCTAAACCATCTGTGAGTCATTTTGGAAACAAAGATAACAATTTAACCCAAACTAACCAATGCACTGATATCCATCCCATAATATAAAACTATATTCTGACATTAGTCATTATTGTTTTGTATTATCCCAGACCCCTGTTAGAAAACAAACACCTGAATCAACGTGTCCACATACTTTTGTCCACTTCATTTATGTCTCAGTCCTCTGTGGAGGGTGTGTTGATGCTCAGCTCCCGTTCGTTTCCCATCCACCCCTGCTTTTCCTGCACATGCCCAGAGCTGCCAGGGCTGAACAGGACCGCACCCTCAAGTATCAAATTGTTAAAGTTACAAAGACAGGGCTGAACAAGGGAACTAAAGACGGCAGAGGTGTGGTCGGGTCGTATTAGGTGTTATTGTGCCCCGCAGACATGAAGTTCCCAGACTCCGAAAACAGACACAGTTTGGTCCGAGTGAGTCATGGAGCATCAAAGACGACGCAAAACTCCGCCTCTTATCGTCTAATCAAGCATCCAATCCCACAGTATGATTATCCTGGATGGATTTACAGGAGAAATGCACTTCAATTAAATACAAACACATGGGAGTTTGACTGTGGGTTTAAATAGTGACTTTAAATATAGTTTATTATAACAGGGCTGTCACAGTCATTTTAGATCAGGATCCACATTCAGACCAATTTAATCTGAAGCGGATCAGAATTAGTAAAATAATAACATAATAACCTGTAAATAATGACAAATACAAATGTTTCTTTTCTTTTTGTGCAAAAAAAAAAAAAAAGTTAAATGAGGAAATATTGACACTGACAAACAATCGAAACAAAAAAGACTTGAATAACCTGAAAAAACTGATATTTCTTAAGAGAAATAAGTGCATCATTCAGTGCATATATTATTTTTTTATTAAATTTTCTTCAGTTTGTGGCTTATTTTCTTCATCCTACTTATTATTTTGTTGAATTTGTAATTTTTGTTAATTTTGTTTCCAATTTTAGCAACAAAATGAGCAAAAATTAATAGTTTTTCTCCATTTTCTTGCTTACTTCATCATTTTTTGTTAAATTTTGTTCAGTTTGTGGCTTATTTTCTTCCTATTATTTATTATTTTATTGAATTATTCATTTTGTTAATTTTGTTGTTAATTTTAGCAACAAAATGAGCAAAAATTAATAGTTTTTCTCCATTTTCTTACGTATTTTATTATTTTTATTGATAAATTTTGTTCAGTTTGTGGCTTATTTTCTTCATATTTCTTATTATTTTTGTTGAATTATTAATTTTTGTAAATTTTGTTGCTAATTTTTTTCTTTTTTGTTTACATTTTAGTTAATTTTTAACTTATTTTTTCCAAGTAATTTATTATTTTGTAATTTTTTCATTCTTTTTTGGTTCCTTTTATGTATTATTTAACATATATAAACCCAGTGAGTCCATCCACTGTTACTGATCAAACTTCTTGGGTTTTACTGGTGAATCAATATTGGAGAAGAAAAAGAAATGACAAAAAAAGCAGATAAATTAACATGTCTAAAACTATTTTACCCAGGTAGCAAAATAAATTTTGAGTGAGCCATTTTTAATTTCCCAACAGCAACAACAGGACTTGAACACAACACAAATGGAAAGGTTAATTTTCCCGACAGCACCTGAAGGCAGCATTAGTCAGACAATATCCCATAATACTGGAAAACAGTACAAGTTGAGTACAGATGTAGATTTTATTTGACCTGAGACAAACATTTCTTTGGAACATTAACTCTGGGTGTCGAATCAAACCATCCTTTGGTTTCCACTAATGACTCATTTCTTCCCCGTTCCCTCAGTATCATTCGTTAACCCATCGCTGACCTTTGTTCCTTTAACATGGCGTCTGTCTCCGCCGTCTCAGATCTCAGACATCCAGGTCAACGGTCAGTCCGAGGACATGACGGCCAAGGAGAAGCTGCTGCTGTGGTCTCAGAGGATGACAGATGGATACCAGGGCATCCGCTGTGACAACTTCACCACCAGCTGGAGGGACGGAAAGCTCTTCAACGCCGTCATTCACAAGCACTAGTGAGTTGAATGCTCATTGATTCATGTGTGGAAGGAAGTTTTTGGTTATTTCTGTCAAGTAGTAACTTTCCTTTTTGTTATTATAAAGAGAAAACGAAAATCAAATCTGTTTTTTAAATCAGGTTTATGTTTTGACACTGAAAAAGAAAAACGTCTTGAAATTCAATTTTAATTCTTCTATTTTAAAACGAAAATCAATTAACCACTAGTTTTTCTTTTGTTTCTGAAAAGAAAATACAATTACCAACACATGATAGGCACATGTAGGCTAAAGAACGTGTGAAATTTGAAAAAAAATTTTGATGAATCATGTCTGAGAAATTGGTTGGACAAATTGTTGAAGCTGAAATTTAAAAAAAAAAAATTTGTTTCAAAAAAACAAAAAAAGTAAAATTTATGAGAAAAAATCCCAAAATTTAAATTCCGGTATCAAACTGTGCACTGCACCTCTCATAGTGGTAAAGGGTGTGTGAAATTCGAAAAGACTCGGGTGAATAGTGTCTGAGAAATCAGTTGGACAAATTTCAAAGTTGAAATTCTCAAAAAAAAATTGTAAAAAAAATAAAAATCCCAAAATTTTAATTTGTCCATCAAACTGTGCACTGAAGCTCTCCTACTAGTGAAGAAGATGTTTCAACTTTGAAAAGAATCGAGTGTGTTTTAACCCCCATTCCACAGATGGTGGGGGTGAACTGAGCATGCTCAGATGTCTATGGAAAGAACAAGCTCTATTCTATCAGCACGATTTGAATTTTTTCTTATTGAGCAAACCCTTGAATTTATACAATATTTAAATAAATCCTATATATAGAACGCTCAGCAGACACATCAGGGGTTAAAGAGTTAATGTGACATTTTTGCCACATTCAGTCCATAAATCTCCTCCTTTGACCTGTTTTCACGTTCCGCTCTCACGCTGTTTTCATTAAATCGCTGTTAAAACCTTTGGCTGAGGACCCGACTGTGACTAATACTGAACATTTCAGATCATAATTCCTCCATTAAACATGATGACAGCGTATTAAAGTGATGGGAACAGCTCTGAAAAATGGAACTCATGTCTTTACTGGTGAACTTTAAATATGATAATAACACACGTCTTTAGAAAAGAGTGAGTGGTTAAAGGATCTGATCCTGAGAGAGAATGTGGCCCAATCCCAATTCACCCTTTGGCCCCTCCCCTTTAGCCCTACCCTTCCATTTTGTGCATTTACGTGAAGGGGTAAGGGTGTCCAGATTCTTGATGAGTTGGAGGGGAGGGGCTGGGGGGGGGCTGTTTGACCCTCCAAACGGAGATTTTTCAGGACCACACTACAAACGGAGGGGTACAAGAAATCTCCCATAATTCAGTTCAAATCATCGGAAAAATGGAGTAACGCAGCTAAGGGGGAGGGGCCAAGGGGGAGGGGCCCAGGGGTGAATAGGGATTGGGCCTGTGTGTTTATTTTCTCTTTAACACAAACTCATTTTAGTTCAGGTTCCACATTCAGCCCAATTTGATCTGAAATGGGTCGAAACTTTAAAATAATAACATAATAACTTATAAATAATGACAACTACAAATGTTATTATTGTTTTAATGCAAAAAAAAAAATTATAATGAATGAAAACATTTACATTTGCAAACTATCCAAACAAATAAGATGAGAATAACCTGAAAAAACTGAAATTTCTTAAGAAAATAATTGAAATTTTAACAATATTCTGCCTCAACTCATCATTTATACATTAGATTTAGTAACAAGCATAAAATTGTTAAAACTGCATTTGATTTTCTTTAGACATTTCAGGTTTTTCTTGTAATTGTTCAGGTTATTCACATTTTATTTTTAGTTTGTTCATGTAAATATTTTCATGATTTAATATCTTTTTCATAATAAACCAAGAACATTAGGGGTCATTATTTATAGATTATTATGTTATTATTTTACATTGTTCTGTATGTTGGGGTCATATTGGACCCTTTGGTGGGACAGTTTTGGGACAGTTTTGGGCAGTATGTTGGACCCCCCCCCCCCCCGCCTTTAACAGTCATAACAAAGGGAAGCGTGGATGGGACACAGGGGGTTAAAGGATGCAGCTGTGGAGACACCGGTGCCTGTAGGGACAGGTTTTTGGTCTTTTTTATGCAGACACACTCGAGGCTGGATTAAAGCTGCTTTCATAAAGGTCAGGGTGTGGCCAGTGGGCGTGTCCTTGGCGCTGAATGGCTGATATATGAACATATAGCGTTACTTCGTGCCTGGGCATAAACGGGGGTTTGAGCGTACGGTGTCGGTTTATCCACATCTGTGAGGACGTGGAGACGCAGAGTTTGGATTAGACTGAAACCCCAGCTGCGTTTGGACACGAGACGGGTGTTTTTAAAACGTCTCCACGGTGAAAAAGGATTAGGAGGATCTTCACCTGTTGATGGAGGTGCGTTTGATTTCCCCACCTGGATCAAACACAGTCAGTGAAAGCAGACGATGCACCTGTAAGTCCAACCGCCGAAGGGTTTAGTCCGACGTCTGTCCAACAGGACGATGCTGGGAGGACAGAAGAAGTCCAAGTGGAGGAAGAGGAGTCTGGGTCTGGTCGGTTCTGGATCCATGGGTCACGTGGGGGACCGGGTGGTCATGGTCTGTGATGACATCCCATCTGAGGAGTCCTCCTGGGACTCGGGGCGGGGCTCCCACAGCTCCGGGACGGGGACCAGGTCCAGCGGAGACGAACTGGGACATGGGTGGAGGTCCCACAGCTTTAACGGAACCTCCAGACCCGCACGGCAGTACCCGGTCCAACGGGTCCAGTCCAAAGCGGTCCACGGGTCAACCTCAGTTCTACACGTCAGACAGATGTAGGAACTAAACAGACACACAGACCATGGGTTTGGACGCACAGAGGGATTATTTATTTAAATTAGATTGTACAGAGAAGAAACAAACACAACAACAACATAGTTTATCTTTTATTTTCCTCCTGAGACCCAGAAATGCATTTGTCCTCTGAAGGGGACAAAAGTTTCACAGTTTTACTTAAAAAATGCTGTTCACTGCAAAGGACATCCCATTAAAAAATAAATGAATAAATAAAAATAATTTTAAAAATGTATCTGAAAAAACTGTGCATTATTCAGTTTCCAATCAAGATAACTGTTTAACTTAAAAAAGCTAAAACATTCACTTTCCTGGGTCTAAGGAGGATATTAAAAAAAAAAAAAAAATAGGTGATTTATTATAACACGTGCACTGTGTGAAATTATGTTGACAGAATGCAAAGAAAGAAAGAAAGATAGAAAAATAAATAAATTAGAAAGAAAAATGAAAATTTGCATGAAAAATTAGGTAAATAAATAAATAAATTTAAATAAGATTGAAAAAAATATAAATTAGGAATAATAATAATCAAAGTTAAAATGTACTGTACATAAAAATACAAATTATTGAATAAATAAAGAAATAAAACTAAATGAAATTGAAATAAAATAAATAAGGAGAATTAAAAATGAAAATTTACACAAAAATCAGTGAAAATATTAAAGTATGTTTTTTTCCATGGTTCGTAAACATCCATCTTCTTTAAAGGTTATATTTCAGTTTTAATCTATGACAGGTTTCCATATATTTTCAAACTTTAGTTGTATTTTTGTTTTGTTTTTTTTCTTTTCGGTATATATTATATTGTACGTTATTCTTTTGAGTAGAAGGTTTCTTAACATCTGTTTCATCCACTGAGTCACATCTGCTGTTTGAGTCTTTTTCCACAATTGTTTTATACTTTTTTTGGGTTAAAAATAGTGATTTTACCGTTACTGATACCTGTGTTTAACCCTTTCATTCCCAGTGTTCAGTCCAGGGTTCATCTGTTCTCCAGCTGTTCTCCTGTTTATTCATGGTTTTGGGTTTTTTAGTTCATATCAGCCAAAACAGTGCATTGTCATGTACACTGACACCTAGTGGACAGTCAGGGGAAGTGCTTTTTTTTTTTTTTTCTCATAACCAAGATGCTGAACATCCCAGGAATTTGTTGTAAATCCTTCTATATCAGG
Source organism: Sphaeramia orbicularis (assembly GCF_902148855.1). Taxonomy (NCBI): domain Eukaryota; kingdom Metazoa; phylum Chordata; class Actinopteri; order Kurtiformes; family Apogonidae; genus Sphaeramia; species Sphaeramia orbicularis. The sequence continues at coordinate 11,860,945 of NC_043972.1, forward strand.
AATCACCCCTGAAGTTAGAAAAATATTAAAGCATCAAGTAGCACCTAAGGGTTAATATCATTGGTCAAAATTACACAGATTTTTTTAATATTAAAAGAAATTTGCAGTTAACCTCATGTCGACTACATATGAGTCCATGCATCAGTGTCTGCATTTCATCCCATTACTGTAACTTTACTGTTCTGGATAAACTATGGAAGGAAATGTGTGCCTTCAGATACTGAATAGTTGTGTTTTGCAAGATTTTTTTTTTTTAATAGTTGTATCTTGTATTTTGTACAAAATACAACTATTCCATATGTGATGGTACACATTTCCTTCCATAATAAACCTGATCTGAACTAACATGTTTAGTTTAAATCATTGGATAATTGGTATTAAAGTGGAATTAACATCATTTTTTAAGCAAAAAGTTATTATTTTGCATATTATCTCCATAAAGTGAGTAACAACTAGTATTCGAATATGTTAAAATGTGAGAAAATATCAGATTAACAGCATTACTAATGTTTTTATTTTATAGTTTTCATCCTTTTCTGATAATGGCTTGTTAAATACATATTTATTTGCTTCCAGCTGAGTGGATATTTATAGGACTACATGAAAATAGGTTCATAACTTCCGAACCATTAATCTTATCAATCCATGTCAATAATTAATGCAAAATACAATTATTCATCGTTTCATGATCATCAGATATGACCCATTTGGACATTCAGAGGCTCTGTAGTTCCCGTGGAAACACCGTCATCTTCTACAACATTGATTCATAAGTAAAACCCATGGAGCTGGATCAATGACAGTGAAGAAAATGAACAAAAATGAATTAAAAACCTACAAAATAATAAATAATGTGGAAAAAATAAATAACAAATATATATTACTAAAATAAAATAAAATAAAATAAGCAACAAAATGAACAAAAAGAGGCAAAGTAATGAATAAAATAAACAAAAATTTCAGTTGGATCAATGACAGTGGATAAAATGAACAAAA